>NC_056746.1:837686376-837971376 GCF_019279795.1 Protopterus annectens
ATTATTATTTTTTCTTCTCCCCTACATATGCCCAGTTGATTCATTCATTTCCCTGAAAGACAAGAGCCACCCTTCCCTAGACTCGGGCAAGAGTTCCCTGACCCATTTGATCCAGCCCAGGAAGCCATATTAATTCATTCCTTTCCTGTGGAAGTGAGAAACTAGCTTTCCAGTCCTAGTGGATTTCCCTTCAACATCTAACCGTTCCTCTGAGATGCCCCCCTTAACTCATGGTGGCTGCTTTGGTTGTAGGAGGTGATATGCATTTTTCCCTCTCATCTTTTTTCCTGACTTATCAGTACTTACAGTGTAAACAGCATGAGCCAACACAGCATCTTCCTCAAGTGGTCAGCTGCTGACTCAGGTATGACAAATGTGGCTAGCCTGACTGCCCCCCCCAGAAAAGCAACCTGGTGCTGGCTACTCAAGCTCATCCTTCCCCCTCCAACCTGATCCCGTAGGCAACCATGCCAGGGTCATAGTCAGGGCTTTATCCCTCCTCCCCATAGATCAGGTCTAGGGATTATCACTTTAACTTCATATTCAGTTGTGCCCATTATACAATTCAGTTTGTCCCTGCAGAGTTTTGCACAGTCCCTCCATTCCCATCATGTATTTTTTACCATTAATAGGTGCTAACGTCCTTTGCAAATGTGTGTAATGTGAAGTTTTTCTGCCCAGGCCCCAGCTGAAAAGAGATTTTGCCCAGTCATACTTTCCCAGTAATAGTGCACAAATATATAGATAAATTACTTAAATAGAGCTGCTTACTTTAAAAATCCGACAGTGTTTGTTAAAGATAGGCATATCTAAATATAATCAGTAATTTTTCCATATGGCTTTTAAGCACTTTAAGCATACAGTATGTTTCCCATTTCTTGCAACTGTTAGCAGCATTTGTATTAGTTTTCAATACAAGTTCATGCTTCAGTACTTTTTACAGATGTTCCAAAACACCTTTTTAGCTATAATTGTTGCTGCATACCCTACTGTTCTTGTTCAAAATAATGCAATAATATAGCAATAACCCACGCCTGGGTGTGGGTAATGCTGGATTTACCCACGGTTGGTGTGGTTTGGTCACGAGGGCGAAGCCCGAGTGGTCAAACAAAGACAACCATGGGTAAATCCAGCATTACCCACACCCAGAAGTGGGTTATTGCTATTATACAATGACATTATTTAAGAAAAAAAAAACTTACTTTTCTTAAATAATGGCATTGTGTAATGCCTCCTTCCTGCCCTTCTGCAGCTGTCTGGTATTCTGCGGCAGTTCAGATGGACTGCGCATGCGTATGTACATCAGAATTGTGGGTGGAAGCAACAGAGAAAGCAAGATCTCCGTTGCTTTTTACAAAGTGTCTCACTATGTTAAAGGAGTTTAACATAGCGAGACAGCTTTAAAAAAAGCAACGGGGAAAGGAAGATCTTCGTTACTTTTTTTAAAGCTGTCTCCCTATGTTAAACTCCTTTAATATAGCGAGACAGTGTCTAAAAAACAACGGAGATCTTGCGTTCTCCATTGCTGTAAAAAAAGACTTATACTAATGGAAAAAGTCCGGGCGACCAATCAGCGTGCACGTTTTGGAATATTATTGGGGGGTCATTATATAATGAAAGTTTTACGAGTGCTTCAGAATAGACACAGATTTTTGCACTAATGGACCTTCAGAACAGTGTCAGAATATTCACTTGTCCAGTTTCTGGCAAGTTCTCAACAATACACTGCAAAACTTCTGTGGCAAATCTCTAGACTGGCTTATTAGCACACTGCTTTCTTTTGGTAGTAAATATTTAGAGAAATGGATGGGACTTTTTTTTTTTGCTATGGTACATTGAATTCACCCTCTTGGCACAGACCTGACACGTCCAAACAAATGCATATTGAGCTAACTATTGTTAGAAGTAAAATACCATGCTCTCTGTTTCAGTACATTCTGAACAGATAAAACTCACTTTGTTTAGAAGAGTAACAGAATAAGATCAAATTCTGCCCAAAGTACATCTCATCCCGTGTGAAACAGCATACCTGTTCTTGCTTATCATCTAAGGGAAATGAACTCAAACAGCAAGCATTCCCATCATTACTGCATTTAATTGCATTGGTTTAGGAATGAAGACACATTTTCCAGGTTGAAATTAACAGCTTGTTTACCAGTTATGAACTTACATTTTTTACATTAAACACATACTTTTGGTGACAAAGACTTATAAACATAATATTTAATTTTAGAAACACTAAAGAAGAGAAAAACTCAGTCCTCCCTCAAGTTTAGTCTCTGTGGTTCCACTCCAGTCCTTGGTTGTGGCCTTCACTTGGGCTTTTCTCTTCTCTTTATAACTGAAACTCCTATAGCTCTCAGTCATTGACTGTATCAGCCTGCTGCTTTCAAGGCTCATAACCTGTATTTCTCTTGGTTTATGTTAGTGAGGTCTCCTATCTTTGCTGACTTCTCCAGCTTGGTTCCATCAATTTCTTCTCTGTGTGTCTAGGTGTGATGGCCTGTCTCTTTCTACTCTGAGATGTCAATGACATTCCCCATAAGGAGTCCACACTTCTCTTCTGGGAGGCAAAAACTCTCCCTCTAGAGACTCCATACTCTTGCTGCTCAGAGAGACAAACAAATATCCCTCTGGAGACTCTTGACTTCCTCTGCTCAGATAGGCAAACAACTCTCTTCCTTTGCTGTAGTTTCCTTTTGTAAAAGAGTATTCCTCTTTCACTTAGGTATGCTTTAACTCTAACTCTACCTGGAAGGGCCAGGCCTTCATATGGCATTTCATACTTGGTTACTCCACTAAGCAGAGTTTAACGGGCAGTAATTCTAAATATTCACACCTTTTAACAGATTTAATAGTAGTATTAATATTGTTAGCATTCATTAATACTGTTTTTTTATTCTCCCTTTTTTCTTCACTTTAAGGGTTGCACCTTTCTTTCCACTTGTTTTTTTTTTTTAATTATTGTGTCAGAAACATTGATCTTTCACTGCTTTGTTTCGACTCTCTTTCTTCGCCTTCTAAATTTTTTTTGAAAGACAGTGACCTTATTTCTTTCAGGAATCCCAGAAAGACCTTTCATCTATTTCAGTGACTCATCCCCTGTACACTCTCACCACCCTTTGTTATTTACCATGTAGTACCCTAAGACAGACTAGGAAATACTGTTGTCATTCTCTTAAGTTCCTTCTGGTGCATATCCCTTTTTTACCTTTCCTATTTCTGAGCAAACTCTTTTTTATTTTTGTACTGAAGAGTAACTTGATTAAACTGTACTTCAGCATTGCTAGTTGCTTTCATTTTTCACAAAGTACTTAGAGGTCCTGACTTCAGTATTGCAAAAATTACTTCATACTTCTTTAGACTGATCTCTGATATGACAATTTTTTTCTGTACTACAAACACCTTGCTACTCAACAGTTAATAGTAACACCATCCCACATTCAACAGTGAAAGGAGGACATTGAATTTCCAGCATTAAAAAGGACTTCTTGCATTTCAGTTTCATTATCATTTTTCATCCACTCTTCCACCCTCCATCAAAAGTAGGGTAAGGCTCTTTCAGAGTGTCACACAAAGATTTCAGATGTTAATGTCAGCAACTAACAGATATTCCAGTCAATGAAGGACAGGTACTTGCTTTATTATATTATTTAATGTGTTTTGTCTCAATTTTGTAACTTGCATCATGGAATTTAACTTACCAGGTGCTGCAATGCAGTCTTGTATTTTTTTGTATTCTGTTTGTTGGCGCTGCATTGCCAGAGCAGGGGCTGGACCCCAAAAACCCTCTCTCTGGAGGAGTTAGTTTTCCTGAAGGCCTTTGGCATAGGCCCAACTACTCTTTGGGTGGTGCCTCCTCTGGATGCCGATATAGCTTGGAGGACATGGAAAGAGCCTGACACGGTAAAACCAATACCCTAGAAACTTGACAAAGTTCTTGCACTCCCCAAGGACAGGACTTATTGGAGCAAGGGTGCAGCTTTTAATGCCTTTGTGGTAGTGGCAGCCACCAACAAGGCGATTTCCGAAGAGAGCTCCTCGATCCTTCCCCTAAACAGGGAATCTCGGGCGCTGGATCGATTAGGGAAGCAAGCCTATGCCTCATCCACCTTTACATTGATGGCTCTGAATTACTTACCTCACATGGCAAGACTTCAGCGAGTCCTGGTCTCTGAAGTGTCAAACACTGGCAAGACACAGCCATCTCCAGATATCCAGAAAAAGTTCTTTTGTTTACTCTGACTTCCATCACCAATGTTTCTATGAGACTCATTTTGAACGAGTCTGATTGAGCTTCCAGAGTGGCAGATTCTGGATTTGCATTGAGGCGCCATGCCTTGATGCGGTTGTGCAACTTCACAGACTGCTTCAAAGCATCCTTTATTAATGTCCCTTTTGACGGGTTCTCCTTGTTTGGACCCAAGGTTAAGGACACATTGATGTGGAAGAAACGGGATGGGAAGACACTGTCTTCTGTCGGGTTCCAGTTTTCCACCCCCAGTGATCCTTTTCTAAGACTCAGAATGGTGGTAAGTGTCTTTCTTTAGCAAGTTGCAATTTTCTACCCAGGAAGCTCCCCCAGGGTGTTCCTTTCGAGAGGGGGGATACCATACTGGATGCCGCTCCAGGGACAGAGGTGGTTTGCCGAATCAGGATTTCTGTGGGACTTTTTCTGGCAAGCCCTATCAGCGATCCTTAAGGGTGGCCCAGCTGCTCACCACTGGAAGCAGTCTGGGGTTGTCAAGTTTTGGGAGGCCATCAGCTCAGGCGTCTGGGTGTTGAGAGTCACATCCATAGGGTATGTTATATCCTTCATATAAATTCCCAAAGGTCTCCCAGAACGTGTCCCTGATGTTCCACCTCATCAAAGACTTCCCACAGCGTCAGAGATCAGCAAGCTGCTGGCAAAATGAGCCATCCAAGAGGTCCCAACAGACCAGAGAGGATCCAGGATCTACTCCAGATGTTTTTAGTACCAGAGAAGACAAAGGACCTCAGACCTGTCTTAGCCCTGAGCAAACTGAACCATTTCATCAGAAAGACCAAGTTCCGGATGGTCATGGTGCAGTCCATATTGCCTCTTCTGAGGAAGGAGGATTGGATGTGCTCAACAGACCTCAAGGATGCGTACCATCACATCAGGAGAGATCAGCATTCTTGAAGGTTCCTTCACTTCCAGATGGGGCAGTCATTTTCAGTTCAGGGCCCTGCCATTTGATTTCACCACAGCCCCCCCAGTCGTTTACCAAGTGCATGGCATTTGTCTCAGCTTGGCTCCAGCTGCAGGGGTTTCAGGTTTTTCCATACCTGAACAATTGGCTCCTCACCACTCCCTTGAAGGTTTCATTGATATTGACCAGGGTCTCCTTGCTCCAGCTGTGTAAAAAACTAGGCGTCACAGTCAGTTACCCCAAATCGAGCCTTCAGCCTGTGCAAGTCTTAGAGTTCAAAAAAATCACCTGATGCCGCAATGCAGCCTTGTATTGTGACAAAACACTTTAAAAGGTGAACTTCGCAGCCTTTCCACAGAAGCCTTGGGCATGAGAATCATAATGGAAATAAATCTTTGAAAACTGATCTTTGCTTGAAGATCAGTTCAGACACATGCTATCCTGATACATGTTGGAGAGTAAGTGATTTTCCATGTGTCAGACTATACTCTAATTTCAAGTCATCTGTGCACATTCTTGGTTAGTGATTTCTCCCCTGGCCCCTTAAAGTCTAGAAACACAGCAAACTATAATTGTAGTTTTTCTCTAACAGCATTTAGTTTAACAAGTTCATGTCATTTAATTGAAGACACACTGAAACCACTATTACAAAATAAATAACACTGAAAGCTGCTTTCATTAAAAACCTCTAATAATATAAAAACAAAAAGGTACTTGCGTATTATTGCAACCACATTCTGAACAAGAGAAACGGCTCGTCTACAAGCCGTTCTCCTGCCGGAATGTATGATATATATAAGGTTGCCAAGGTCTGGAAAGCAGCTTGACACATACATGCCAGAAATTAGTTATTCTGTGCAAGTAGGCACCACCTGTCATATGTTTCAAGTCTCAGACTGATAACACAGATGTTGTCAAATACAAACCTCGCTATGAGACCTTTTTCTCTTCATTTCAAAGCATAATAAAGTATTTTCATAAGTTATATAAACAGATGCACTTCAGGAGCAAGAAAAGAAATCGACGTTACTACAACCGCCATTCTTATAACTACAGGTAAGTAACCTGTTTAAAGTGGTCCGCATGATTCACATGCCAGATCTTGATGTAAGCTTCTGCTTATGCAAACTACTGGCAATGTTATCATGCAGAATTTAACTTGCATGACACAGCATCTTGAAGTTCAAATGTGGCACACTGCTTTAATTCCTCAGCACTTTACATGCCGAAGATACAAAGTCAAAGAATTACTAGAAAAATGGGACCTTTAATGCGTGCGCCATGACCCTTTGGCCTGTGTGCCCCATGGAAATGGCGACAGACATCTGTTAAAGAAGCATTTAAAAATACACCTTTTAAATGTTCTGCTTTTAATATTTGTATTGACATGTTTTATTATGCAGCTTTCAGTGTAATTGGTACTATAAAATGTTCTGGTCATGCTGAAAGTGGCCTTTGAAGACAGACTTCAAATGTGGTTGCGATAATACGTAAGTACCAAAAAAAAACACTGTTTTTCACTGTCCCCTCCTATTTAGTTCAATGCACTAACTCCACAGTTACATAGCAGTGAGGAAAAGGTAAACACTGCAGATAAAAGCAATTTCACACAGTACATTTGTATGACTTTGCTTCAGCAAAATACAGTTATAAGATAAATGAAGAAATAATACACACGTATCTTAATAAAATTCCAACAAAACTAATGTAGAAAAATCAAAATTAACTGGAAAACAAATAGGGTGCTGGGGTTCTTTTTTGTGTGTGTTTTTTTTCTTGAGTAAAGTGTTATTTATGCAATAATGGGAAATCTGTCTTCAGTGAAATGATGTTATCCCATTTTAACAGTGTCTGTAAAGGGTTTAGGGATACCTTATGTATCTTACCTTATGTATTTCTTGAAAGATACTAGTCTAGCTTTTCTCTCCCACCTGCTGCAAACAGTGAAGTAGCTGCATACCAGCAAAACCACACTTCATTTGGTATATTAAAGTCTGGCAGAAAGGCAAAGGAAACGGCATCTGAAGTTTCACTGTCACACACACAAACATCCTCCTCTTCTGCAAATGTCAAATCCAGTTTGTCTCACCAGCAAGCTGTATTGCCAAGATTTAAATTCATCCTCGCAGTCTAAAATGATGACATTTTTCTAAAACATACCTTGGTTTACTGCATAAGAGATTTCATGCAAGCTGTAAAGCCTTCTCTCCTTAGCCAGTCTACCTGCTCACACAAGATTATTCATCCATCTGAAGATGGAGAGCTGCAATCAGTGATGCTTGAGGGGAGGGTGGGCACTTGCTATTTTCACAGAAACATGAGTCAGTGATAATGATTGGTTGAGACACGGTGTGAAGAAATAAAAGTGGTTGTGACACATATTTAAACTTAGGCTGGTTCATGACTTTTTTATTTTGCTTTAGAGCTTGATGTTTCATGATTTCATTGAATTGTAAGTCAGCCCACTGTCCAAGGAAGCTACATGTCTAAAGTGAAGCAAATCGTTATTTTTCCTAAGTTTTGTTTTTCTGATTTCCTTCAGTTCATCAAATGATTTTTCTACCATGTAGCCTTCAGGATTGTCCCATTGGCTCCCCTTCCTTCATCCAGTTGACCCATCGTTTTCTCTTGTGGGGTGAAACCCCTCTAGCCCATTTGTTCCCCTGTGGAGGCAAGAGTTGGGCATTATGGAGCAGACCAGTCTGTAAATCTGTTGACTGTCCTATCTCCACCCCCTTGGCAGCCTGCAAGCTATGGTATGCTATGCTATGCTGTGCTGTACTATGCTGTAGTATACCTGCCTTAGGAGGGAGAACATAAGATGCCAGATGTTTTTCTCCACTTACATCAGGGTGCCTATAGCACTTTTCTCCTTGTCTAGTTTTCTGCTCAACTTCTGTGGTTCTCACCAGACTGAGTTCAAAATCAGTCCCTTTGAGGGCACTGCTAGTTCCATAGCCCTTGAATTTGTCCTTTCTAAGTTTTTATGTTTCAGTTACAGTCTTGATGTTAGGGCCACAGCCTTTGGCATTGATGCCATCAGTTTAGATGTTGCCTTAATTTTTTTTTATGTGATTGCCTTTGGTGTCAGGAGGTTTTTTTGATCCCTGGTCTCAAACTCAGCACTTCAGTTTTGGTCCCAGTCTTCAGGGCCGGCTGTACTGTAACTGAGTTTGGCCTTTGATCTGTTGGCTTTGATTCCAACAGTTAACAAAATGAAGTGAAAGCTTCCAAAAGTCACCAATAAATAAAACGAAAGCTGTAGGTTGGAAGCAAAGATGAAACAAACTGAAAATTCAGTATTTATTCCAAACACCTTCAAAAAAAAACATCCACGCACTGTCACAAATCATTAACGCTTTTCTTTAAAATACATCCATGCATTTTCGTCCCCACAGTAGGACTTCATCAGATGAATGAATAAAACTCCCTCCTCAACAGTTTTTATACAAATTAAGAAACTCATTTGCGACAATGAATTGAGTCCTGTCCATGGAGAAAATACCGAAGGAGGGAATGTAGCGTTTCCATTTCAAGCTGCTATGCCTCAACGCGTTTTACCAGGTACTGTTTTTGACTCTAGAGTCAAAGAGACTAATGAATGGCTTAAAGTTCAATACAGTTTTAAGGTGAACAACGGAGTTCCTCAGGGACCTTCTAATACAGATTCTTTTTCAATTAAGATGGACAAAATCTCCAAATTAATGTTACAATATAGAGTGTTATGTATTGAAAACGCTTATCTTGCAGAATGTATCCATAGGAAAATTGTCCCTAAGGGATTAAGGATACATAAATATCCCAACAATGTACAAATGGGCTCTGACTTCCATAAGGAATTATTGGAAATTTTTAATAACTGTGGCTTGGAAATTTTAAAGTCAATTATTAAGGAAAATGTTAGAGTACAAGAGACAATTCAGAAAGAAATAGATGAACTTGACAAGTTTATCAAGGGTGATTTAATTTTTAGTATAAAGGAAGAAAAAGACAAGTACTACAAAGTCAGGACTGACATTGATGTGAAATGTAAGGATTTAATAGATAGGAAAATGACTAAATTGAAGAGGGACATGCAGGAATATGACAACAGTACTAATTATCCTAAGCCACCCTATGCTAATAAAAGGTTTTATGAAAACAACAAAAGGGAGAAGGTTCATAACCTGTATTGAACAGGAGTTTGAAGGGTGGGATAACTATGAATATAATCAAGATTTCCCGCCATTAGTTAGGGATGATAGTTCTTTTCACAGACAGGAAAATTGGAAAGGAAATTTTCAAGGGAGGGGGGGAGAAGAGGGAGGGGGAGATATTAGGTATATATACCCCCCAACCCTAATGAAGTAACACCTACCCAAGAGATAGTGGTTGAAGGTTTTAACAACAAGTATGGTGGGTTTTCCATTTACAACTTCAGTAATATTTCCTTAACTAAGGATCATTTCAGCCTATTGGCGAAGGGGCTTAAATATATTCCCTATACTAAAGGGGATTTAACTAAAACTCTGTTAGACATTAAACTGTTCCTTAGAAAAATTAATTTGGAAATATTATTTTCCAAGAATGATATAAACAGAACAAATCAAAATAATCAAGGATTAATACGCAAGTCCACTTACAATCCCCCTTTGCACTCACAATTAAAAAATTTTGAAATGGCTTTAGAAAAAGAAATTAGAGAAATGCAAAGTAAGATTAAATGTCAAACTAATTTGAGTAAGGAAGAAAAAAACTATTTTGGATGAATTAAAGTCTAATTATGGAGTGAGAGTTATGAAACCTGATAAGGGTGGGGGGATAGTTATAATGGACTCAATATATTATGAAGGAAAAATGAATAAAATTTTAAGAGATGAAACTAAATATACCTGTGTTTCTAGGAATGAGATAAATCTGGCATATCACAAAATAGATATAGTATTACAGGATATGTTACAGGAGGGTTTGATTAATGGTAAAATATATGCATATCTGAGAATTGAGAAGCCAAAAATTCCTAGTATTTTTGGAATACCCAAGATCCACAAAAACGCTGAGGATCCACCGTTGAGGCCTATACTATCTGCTGATGGCTCTAAAACGTTACCATTTGCAAAATATGTTGATACAAAAACTAAACATATTTGGCTTCAAAACAAGGCAATCCTCAGAGATTCTTGGGATTTGTTGAGAAAAATTAAAACGGAGTTATATTCAGATAATTTATTATTTGTTACTATTGATATAATTGATTTGTTCTCCTGTATACCTTATGATATGGGTATGAAAATGTTTGAGGACACTGTCTTTCAGGACAAATCTATGTCACATTGCGAAAAGGTAGTAAGTACAGCACTCATGGATATAGTTCTAAAGAATAATTTTTTAATATTTAATGGTGAGCTACTTAAACAAACACAGGGAGTATCCATGGGAGCTGCTTGTGCTCCTACCTTTGCAAATATTACTCTAGCAAAATGGGAAAAAACTTTTGTTTTAAACTCTCAGTTTAATTCTTGCTGGTCCCTATATCATAGATTTTTGGATGATATAGTTATTTTCTGGACAGATAGCAAGGAAAAATTTCAAGAATTTATGAGCTACATAAATAATTCTACCCATTTTCTTAAATTTACGTATAAATATTCATATGATGTTCTCCAATACTTGGATTTAGAAGTTTACAAAGTAAATAATGAACTAGAAACCAGGATATTTAGGAAAGATACATTTTGTAATTCGTTACTTCACTATAATAGTGCTCATCCTACACATTGTAAAAGGAATATAGTGAAGGGACAATTTGTAAGAGGATCTAGAATGACTAGCTTAGAGAATGATTTTGTTGCAGAGTGTGAACTATTGGAAGAAATGTTTTTGGATAGGGGGTACCCCTATGAATTTATTAAGAAAATTAGGTTAGAAGTTGTAAATGGCAGAGAAAATAGATTTAAACCCATCAAAGGGGTTATGATTAGTAATGAGCAGGAAGAAAAAGAAAAAGTAAATAATGAATTAGAAAACCCAGTTAAATATCAACGGGCATTGGTTCTGGAATACAATGCAACTAATTACTTTATAAAAGGAACCTTTCAAAAGGAATGGGAAAGATTCCTTGCCCTTACCGACTTGGAAGATATACCGAAGTCATCACTAAAAGTGGTTTACAAAAATTCTAGCAGTATAAGAAATATATTAGAAAATAAAAACAACAATTGTGGTAATCAAAGGGAAGGTGGAAAGAAATTTGGCACATTTAAATGTGGTAGGTGTAACCAGTGTGGATATATTTCTAATAAAGAAGAGATTTTTTAGAAAGTAGAAAAAGATGGATACAAAGTAAAGGTTACTATAATTGTGATACTAGGGGAATGGTATACCTAGCTATATGTCAAAAATGTGGTTCATTTTACGTAGGGAAAACAGAACCCTGAAAAGGAGAATATATGAACACATTTATGACATTTCTAAAGGAAAGGAAACAAACGCTTTATTTAAACATTCCAAAACATGTGAAGGGTATAAACTCCACTTTTTAGTTCTAGATCAAGTAAAACATGATATTAGGGAAGGTATATGGGAAGAGAAAATCGAATATAAAGAGTTATGGTGGCAGGTAACTCTGGAAGCAGGTAGATTTCCAGGGTTGAATGAGTATCTTTCCATATTACCACTGCTTAAAATAAGGGCTGCCAAATATTAAAGTAATAATTTTTCAAGACAGTAGATGGCACTGTTTTTCCCTCTACAATTCCTTTCTGTATCTACTTAGGAATTACAAGTAGTACAAAGATGGATTTTATATAGTGTTTATTTTTGTTTAAAACATGTCATATGTAATATAAAATGTTATGGTTTTATAAATATTTATATATTTAATGGCTTTACTCATAAGTTGTTATTTTTGATAAGGAATAAAATGAATTTAACATTTTACTTTTCAAATTTTATATTCAATGAGCTAATGAATATTTATGAGCCCACTACAATGCTGGTTTGACTGTTTGAAATGTAATTAAGGAGCATTATTGGATAATGAGTTTCTTAATTTGTATAAAAACTGTTGAGGAGGGAGTTTTATTCATTCATCTGATGAAGTCCTACTGTGGGGACGAAAACGCATGGATGTATTTTAAAGAAAAGCGTTAATGATTTGTGACAGTGCGTGGATGTTTTTTTGAAGGTGTTTGGAATAAATACTGAATTTTCAGTTCGTTTCGTCTTTGCTTCCAACCTACAGCTTTCGTTTTATTTTTTGATTCCAACAGTGCTAATCTTGGAGATGACTGGCTTTTCAAACTTGAGTTGTTGAGCTTGGGCTTATGACCTTTCCCTTCAGTCCTGAATGTGTTCTGCATTGACTTTAATTCAGGTCAGTTTGGATTACTACCTTCAGCTCAAGTCATGGCATCAGTGTCCATCGCAGTATAGAAGATTCATTGTCTGCTTGCTTCCACAAGAGCCACATATGTTTGTTGCCCCAGTAATGCACCTCCCCACCCCAATTAAAGGGCAGAGGTATTTGTATTTTTCTTTGTTGTAGGGCAGAGATACTAGTGGGCCTTCATAGCATGCTGTTACCAGATACTGACATGACCAGTCATCTTCATCTTCCATGTCTAGGAAAGAAGTTTAAATGCAATGGAAAGTATCTAGATTTACCTCAGGATTATCCAGTCCGGGATATCATTGAGGATGAAAATGCTGAATCCTGTCATTCCTGAGAGATGACCTCAGGTTTGGGTAACTGTTACTTGCCAGAGTATTTGACTGGTGGTTAAGTATGCCTGACAAAACCCTGATGGAGTAACTCCTGTCTTGAAAAGTTCTGATGGTATCCCTCAGCCTCATAAAGAATAGATGTGTTGCTTGCTGACTTCTCAAGTTGACTCCATACTTAAAGCTGTTGACCTCAAGAAGACTGAAACTCCACAGCTGTTAACCCACTAATTATGAGTCTTTTGTGATGGGCAGATTGGGAAAGTACATTTACATGTCCTCTCTGATTTCCTTGATGGCCAGAAACTACTTGCCGTATATGCTTCTCTTCCAGAGAGAGAGAGAGAGAGAGAGAAAGAGCAGTAACTCTAACCAGTTTCTGGAAAGGCTGCCGGGTCTGGACCTAAAAATAAGTTGCAGTCCCTAATGTCCAATTTTAATCTAAGCATGTGTATGTCATGGAACTCTGCCTGTGGTTTGGCTAATGAGGAGCTTAAGTGAAAGTTGTCAAGCCTCTCTCTGCCTGACTGATTTTGCTATTGATACAAAGGCTTATCTAATTGGTGATTTCAAATATCCCTTTTAATTTCTCCAAGTCTTTTGGGTTTCTAATACCATGACAGGAATGGATCCCATTCCTAAGTCAATGTAATATTAAAGTTCATGAAATTAGTATTGTTTCAATCTTTGATGTCAACCAGAAGTGCTCTTTGCAGCAACCGCAGTGTGCCCAGTAATGACTCCTTGTGCAATTTGTATGGAGTTACATGTATTGGTAACGTATCTAAATATGTTTGTAGATTCATTTTTATAAGACCCATTGCTCTTACTACTATTGAGATTGCCTGGGTATCTTTCTTCCACATTGCTGTTGTTTCTGCCTGTAGATACTGATATTTTATGACTTTGTGTCTCTCTGTACTCAAGACACTGTAGTCACTGGTTGTGGCAATTTCAGTGATCAATGCTACTTTTGTCTTCTTTTCATGGACCACTATAGTTGGTTTTCTAGCATCTATCTTTTGAACTGTTGTTAATGGATGATCCCATGTGATGTAAACTTCATCATTTTCTATGATGCTTTGTGGCTTATGTTTCCAGTGTTTTTCAGCCAGTTTAGTACCATAATGTTTGCACAATCCCCAGTGCAACAATCTTGCCACATTATTATCCCTTTCAGTATACAGTCCTTCTGCCATTGTCATTAGTATGTCACTACCAGCAACTAAGTGTGCGACTGTTTCCAATTCAGTTTTACAAAACCTACATTTGTTTGTTTCTCCCACATGTTCAATGGACTTTGTAAACCAATGTGTATGCAGCCCACTGTCTCGGGCCTCCAATATTAACCTTTCATCTCTTGGTTTGAATTCGCCTCTCCTTAACCATTCCTGTGTTCGTTCCTAATCAAAATGAGGTTCTCCCTGAAGTTTTCTATACTTGGAACTATATTTATACATTTTCCACATTTCTTTCCTTCTCATCTGGTCCTTCACCTTATATTCTTTCTTTTGTTTTTTAGCACATTCAGTTGCTCGCTGATTTTTATCTCCTTCTGGTTTGATTTCCATTCCTGCTTGACACCAATATGCTTCTGCTAGTTTAAGCAGAGAAGTCATCTTAGATTGATTCTCCTCATGTTTCAAAACTTTCACTACATTTGGGTCTTGTGAGGTCAGCAGGTATGTGTGGAGTCCCATGATTGCAGATCTATACATGTAATCAATTTCAAAGAGGCCCATCCCTCCTTTGGAATGGGGAATATATAATCTTGGTATGCACTGATTTTTATAAATCATTTGGTGAGTATGAAGCATCCTTCTTGTTTTCCTCTCTGATCTATCCAACATGTTTTTGGGACCAGTCAATCACTCCAAAACTGTAAGTTAGGACAGGAAGAGCAAATTGGTTTATAGCTTGGATTTGTTCTTAGATGTCAGTGTTGTTTTCAGGAGTAATTTAAGTCTTCTAAAGTATTCCTTGCTAAGTTATATTCGCATTTGCTCATGTTTTATTGTTGATCCTTCATCAGTTCCCAAATATTTGTACACTCCCTCTTGCTCAAGTTCACATTCTACTACCAAACTGATGTTTTCCTGGTGCTGCAGTTTTTCTGCCTTAAAGGTTGCTTTTGCACATTTATCAAGACCAGATGAGATTCTTATATCATCTGAAAAGGTTTTGACAACTTGCAGTTGTGCTTTCAGTTCCTCATCTGATGAGCTATCTAGTTTTAAGTCATCAGCAAAGAGAAGATGAGAAATCTTTATACTTTGTTGTTTTCTAGGAGCCAAATTATAGCCATGGCCTAAGCTGTTAAGTAGACAGCTTAGTGGGTAAAAGGCAAGGCAGAATAGCAGTAGTGACAGAGAGTCACTCTAGAATATCCCCCTTTGGATTTTTGTCCCTGGGATAATAATTCGTCCTTTATAATGGCTTAATTGCAAAGTGGTCTGCCACTGTTTCATGGTCACTGCAATATATTCGATCAATGTAGGGTGTATTTCCAAGGACTCTTTTATCCATGAATGTGGGATACTGTCAAATGCCTTTTTGTAGTCAGTCCATGCCATACTTAGATTCTTCTCTTTTTTACAGTTCTCCACTATGACTTTATTTAACAACAGATGATACTTTGTTCCATATGGTTTTCTTTTATTGCCCTTTTGTTCTACTGCCATAATTGAGTTTTCTTCTAAATGGCTATCGACTCTGTCAGCATCAACTCCCGTATATAGTTTATACGTCATCAGAAGGCAAGTTATCGGTCTATAATTTTTAGGGTAGCTTGCAGGTTCACTCTTAAGTAGGAGCATTGTTTTTACTGTTGTTAGCCAGGTTGGTATTTGTTCATGGTGCGCATATAAATCGTTCTTACTTATGGCTAAATCTTCGTGCAAAGATGTTAATACTTTTAACCAAAAGTTAGGTGCTGCATCTGGGTCTGGGGTTTTCCAATTAGAGGCTTTTCTTAACTTTGTTTCAATCTCTTTGGCTGTTACTTCATCCCATTTCATATCCTGTATCTTTAAACATCTTATTCTTTCTTTTACTTCTTCTATCCATTTAGCATACTTCTTCAAAATGTATCTATTTCTTCTTTTTTTTTGGTGGTCTTTCAATTCTTTTTCCCTTGTTTCCCAATTCTCTATAGAACTTTTTTGGGTCATCAATAAATTGCTTATTTTGTACTTTTCCTTTATATTTATCCGTGTATCTTCGAAGTTTTTCTGCATGTGCTGAGATTTTTAGTTTGTTATTTGCAATAGTGCATGATAGATCCTGGTCTGTTCTAATACTGCGGATTGCTTTTATCACATCTCTCTTTCTTAGTATTTTTGTTAATCTGCTCCCTCTTCTATATTCTTCTAATAGTGACACTTCTTGTCTTAATTACTTTATAGTTTTCTCTATTTGATACTTCCATGATGGTATTCGATTTCTTCCCTTCCTTTCCCTCACTACCCTGTGTTCTTCTGGTAGAACTTTATCAGTTATTAATTTTATTAATTTAGCTCCACAGTAATATATCCTGTTTACTTCTGTTATATCACATGGATCTCTATGGACAGTCCTAATTACTATTTTCATTTGTTTTATCAAACTTCTGACTTTTTGAGTTTTATTGACCTTCTGCAATTTCTTTCTTTCATTGATCTTAATATATCTATCTTGTTTGTCTATTCAGCTTTTCCCGGTTAGGGGTCGCCACAGCGGAACTCCAGTCCGCTAATGATTGGCAGTAGATTTTTATGGTGCTGAGTTGCCAGCCTGACGCCCAACCTTCAACAAAGGCACGCCCATTCACCCATGTCTTTCGAACGCCACTCGACCATGGGGAGGACATGCAGACTCCACACAGAAGGCACTCCAGCCGAGAATCAAACAGGAGAACCTCTTGCTGTGAGGCAGCAACGCTACTGCTGCACACCGTGGCTCAGCATCTTAGTCTGTTAAATCAAGCAACTCTTTTCTTAGCACATTTTCTTCTAAACTGAGGGCACATTTTTTGTTTTCCATTTCCTGTGGGCATTCTGTAGAAAGTTCTATACCATCTTCCTTTGGCACATTCTTTTCAATTTAATCCTGTTCCATCTGTTGCTCTGCCATATGGGAACTAACTAGCCTTTCACTCCTCAGCATTGACTGCATCAGAGTTTCCACAGTTTCCTGTTCCTTCCTTTGCTGTCCAGTTTGAAGTGAATGTTTATACTGTTTTCTGTGGAAGGCTCCAAAATATCTTCATATGGCACCTAACCGATTGCTTCCCACTCCACTGGTTTCCCCTTAATTTGGATATCCAAGTATCCCCAGTATGAGACTGCAAATATCGTAGTAGGATCAGTGTTCTTTTTTTTTTCTTTAAACAAAAACATCTTTATTGATTTTTCAGGTATGACATCGGCAATCTTACATTTATATAAATGAAAATAAACCATAATGACACAGTCTCAGTTGCAAACATTATACCTTACAAATCGTGCCAACACAACTGTAGCTGCAAACATTACACATTACTTTTAATATATCCAGGCGTTGTCAGTCAGCCATTACAGAGCTCATTCATATCCTGCCTTCTTTTAAACCTTGCTCCTCCTCTGCATGTATAGATCTCACATTTCCCATTTTTCCTATCTAATTTCTTCCTACCCTTTTCCAAATATCCCGGTTCCAGTTGTTTTGTTTCTGTTAAGTAAAGTTAGTTTAGACTTTGATTTCCATTTTCTAGTAATTGCTTTTTTGGCAGCCATCATAATTAGACTCAGCAAGGCCTTACTGTGTGAAGGCAATTCTGATTCTGTATCATAGTTCCAACAAATCATTTCCCTAGTTACTCTAATTTGCTCACCCAGCATCTCCGACAGTGGAAACTGCAGGGAATTCATTACACTCCCAGAAAATATGTTCCCAGTTACGTCTTTCTTCCCCATCTCACCTCCAACATTTGATGTCTGCCTCAGGAAAAATTTTTTGGAGCCTGCTTGGGGGTATAAAAATGCCCATGTGAACACTTCCAGGGAAAGACCCTATATCTTCTAGATGTTGATGCGTATTTGGGAGACATACATATATCCCCCCATTGTTTCTTTCTGAATTGTTCATCCAGTTTCTCCTAACCTCCTAACCTCCTATGATTGATTCTTTTAGTTATCATGCAATATTTTATATGCTGTATTAATTATTCCTTTCTTAATGGCAACTTCTGTTCTAGAGTCTATCAAAAACTCTACCAGTGCTGGTCTTTTGTTTAGGACCCCCTATTTAAGTCTTTCTCTTTGTCTGTACTGTGATATCAGTCCTTGATATGGAAGGCATTCTCTAGCCTGTAGTCCATAGGTTCATAGATGTGTACTAGGCTAATGGCCCTGGAGCCTTTAGAAGCCTAGTGCATAGGATTACCCTGGCATTGTGCCACCCGACCTTAGTTCTCAGTGCCTCTGTTGAGTAAAGCCACTGGAGCGATCCCTGGGTTGAATTTTCTATTTCCCTTCCACTCATCAAGATTTCTCTTGAAGAGGGCCAGTGAGGTGCTCTGCTTGACATGTATGGGAAGTCTATTCCATAACATGGGCAGTCCCTGGGTTATGAACCTGTCCCTCCAGCATTTTCTGTTGATTGTGGTAATGAGGTTGAGGTCTCTGGAGCGTGTAGTGTGGAGGGATTGGGATTTCTTTAGATGTAGCATTTCTAACAGAGCTGGGTCAGACATGGCTTTGTAAGTCAAGCAGAGATCGCCTCTAAGTAGGTGATATGTGACCGTGAATAGTTGGAGTTTTTTTAGTCTGCCCTTATAGGACAGATGTTTAAGGCCTAGGATCCCTCCTTGTGAGGTACTTTTGCAGCCTCTCCAGTTGTTGCAGGTGTTTAGTGAGGTACATGCCAAATGGGGCATTGTACTTAATGATTGGCCAAATGAGGGAAGAGTAGAGGGAAACAATGATTTCTTTCTTCCTGGATGCAAAACCCTTAGTAATGAGATGTGCCACATAGAAGGACTTTCTGACCACAGTGGCAATGTGGTGGTCAAAAGAGAGGTTGCTGTCAGCCTGTGTTCCCAGAGCCTTCTGTGTTCAGTGGACTACCATCAATGTGGTAATTCATGGGAACTGGGTTTTTTCCAAAGAGGATGATGACACAATTTTTGGCATTGAGCTTAAGGCCATGGTTCTTACACCAGTCGTTGGTCTCAGTGAGGCCTTCTATAGGTTGCCAACATCACTTGGGGAGTTAATAATAGCACCCAACTTGGAATTGTCTGCAAACTTTGTCAGCCAGAGTCCCTTAGTGTTGGCCTGGACTTCAGGGAAGTAGATACCAAACAGGAGAGGACCCAGGACTGAACCCTGTGGGACTCCACTCGTGACTGGTCAGCAGTCTGACTTGGAGTCAGCTACTTTCACACAGTGGGTTTTACCTTTGAGCCAGTTTGCAACCCAGCTAGTGATATAGGGGTTGATGCCTAGCTTAGTGAGTTTTTCTATGATTCCTGAGTGGGGAATGGTGTCTCAGGCCTTGGCCAGATCAAGGTAGACTGTATGAACCACCTTGTCTTCATCCACAGATCTGGTGACTGACTCATAGAAGTTGAGCAGGCATAATCTACTCTTCACAAAATCAAACTGTGTGGGATCCAGAGTTTGGAGATTCCCTTTATCCTTGTTTATTAGGTCCACAATGATGCGTTCCATATCTTTGCATATCAGACATATCAGGCTAATGGAGCGATAGTTCCCAGGGTCTGTAGTCGCTCCTCCTTTGTGGAGAGGGATGACTGTAGCAGTGCGCCATTCGGTAGGGACAAAGCCTGAGGTGAGGCTGTTATTGAACAGGGCATACGGGTGAGGTGCCAGTTCACTCTATAGTTCATGTAGAACACAGCCAGGGATATTGTCAGGTCCCATAGAAGCAGTATTCTTGGCCTTGGACAGTGCTGTTTTAACCTGTGCAGCAGTAATACTGGGTGCCTGGCAATCTACTGGTATTGTGACTGGTCCCTTGGGAGGGAGGTAAAGTTGGCACTGAATCTGTCGCCCAGTATATTGGCAATATCTGTTGGCTCGATATAGGAGGTACCATTGTGTAGTAGCTCAGAGCAAATATGGGTATTGCCGTGGAGATTCTTTACATAACTATCGAAAGCCTTGTGGTTGTCTTTACTGTCTGCTGCAATTCTGTTTTCATAGCTAGCTTTAGAGGATTTGATGAGGGATCTCAACTTTTTGTTGAGGCTGATAAGGGAGTTTTTCCAGTCTTGGGACTTCACCTTATTCAGCATCAGTTTCCTCCTTCTGTTGTTGAGTTTGTTTATGGCAGGAGACCACCAGATTGGCTTCCTTTTTTTGGAGGAGAGCGTCTTGGTTCTATTGGGTATGGCGAGATCCATGCATTTGTGTATGTGTTCGTACAGTGCATTGGTGTATGATTCGGCAGTCATGCGACTGATCTCCATTTGCATGGGTGCTGTGAAGTCAGCCACCTCTGTTTTTAGGAGCCCAAAGTTAGCTTTGAAGGTGTTTTTCAGGGTGGTTACCGCTGCGGGGGTGGGGGTGGATTTCTAAGGTGATTAGTTTGTGGTCGGATCTAACCAGGGAGGAGTTGACTATTGGTGTAGAGCAATGGTCGCCCATGTTAGTAATGACCAGGTCAAGGATGTTGCTACCTGTTGTTGGGGTAAGAACGAGCTGGTCCAGGGCATTGTAATTAATGAATTCCAGGAAATGTTGGGCAAGTGTTTTGGTATATGAGTAGTTTTCCCAGTTAATGGAGGTGTAGTTGAAGTCACCCAGTATGAGAGTGTTAGGTTGGACCTTACTATTCTCTGGGGTGCTTAGGAACGTTGACTGTGAGTCTTGGGACATGGTTGAGGACCTATAGCAGGCTACGACCTGAATCGCTGTCTTACCCAATGTTAGCTGCACCTGAAGCATCTCAGATGCGTTATGTTGGGCTACCAGTCTGGAGGTGTGCGCATCCTTTATGAATATGGAAACACCACCACCTTTGGAGCTTTGGTCCAAGTTCTGGAGCCGAAAGGTGTGAAATGAGTTATAGCCTGGCAGTGCAGGGGTGCTTTTTGCTGCCTTGAATCAGGTCTCTGTTACTGCACAAATGTCGATGTTCTCCATTTTAAGGAGTGCTTCGAGCAAGTGCATTTTGAAATTATGCTTCTAGCATTGAGCAGCATGACCCTCAGATTGCATTTGTTTGTAGCTGTTACAGTGGTAATTTGGTCTTTGGAACACCGCCAAAAAAGGCAGCCTAATTCTCTAATAAACTTTCTCTAGATACCAGAAATATCAATCATCCACAAAAATTCAAAACTGCAGTCAGAAACTTCCTGAACATGTCATGGATCTGTCACTGTAACTAGCCCCCAGAATGATTCTCCCCATACTCATTACCTCTCTCCCACCTAGCTCCCTACCCTTCTTCTACTTCACTAATATCCTACAGTTAAACGATATCCCTTTTGAGCAGTGGCTGTTCTGCACATCTTACTTTTGAACTCATGTCAAATGCACTGAAAAGATTTTAGAGCTTGTTTTGAATGATGTTTGAAATGTATATACTCTCCAGGGTTGTTAATCAGTTACTGCATGTTATGTTACCTCACTTTTAATTTTTGATGTAACTGTGCTTGTTTTTAGACTTGTTTTAATACATGTCTTTGTACTTGAGCTTTGTAATTGTGGAGCTTTTCTCCCTAGGCCTCTGCTGAAAAAGGGCTTTGGTTCAGTCGGACAAACCCGGTCAACAAATGTTAGATAGATAGATAGATAGATAGATAGATAGATAGATAGATAGATAGATAGATAGATAGAAAATACCTTTACATTTTCTTGCTTTTGATTTGCTATGTCAGAAGTACTTTCAGTTTGGCATTGCATGTCTGATTATGGTTAACAGAACCAAAGGCACTGTAAGATATTTAGGACAGCCTACATTTTTTTGTTTGTTTTGTACTGCAGAAGATCATTTGATTAATGAATGCAGTAAGAAGTGATGTAAAATTTCTAGTCTCCCACCAGGACACAAGTGCTCCTCAGCAATTACATTCTGCTTGCCGAGCACACTCAAGCAAATCTGCAGTCTGCAGCTACCAATCCACCCATACAGTATAAGAAGGAATCAGTACTGCAAACTAAACAAGGATATACATTTTGAGCCTCAAGAGCAGGAGCACACTCAAGCAAATCTGCAGTCTGCGGCTACCACTCCACCCATACAGTATAGGAAGGAATCAGTACTGCAAACTAAACAAGGATATACATTTTATTTTGAGCCTCAAGAGCAGGGTCAGTCCACCCAGGCATTCTACTTGTATGTTTTATGAGAGTGAAGCTATTACATTAGCAGTATTTCTTAGTAGTTCTCAGCTTGCTAATAAAACTGACTGTTGTAGCCTTGTGTCCCCCCCCTCCCCGGCTAGTACAGTAATCCTAACTGTCCAATAGACAGTATACATTTAATTCACATCCCTGTGACTAAATTAACCATCAAGCAGCCCTCTCAGTGCTTTCTGCCTTAGTTTGTATCACTTGGAGGCCCACCTGTTTATTTGCATCTCTATATATTCCCCTTCATTGCTAATGTATCTCCCTACTCTAATCTGTGCAAAAACTGGTTACTGATCAGCAAGTCAATGTGAAGACGCACTCCCAACCCTAATAAACTTTGCTGTCTCTTCTCTCCTTCACTTTATAAGTAGTTTGAATTATTACTTACCCCCTCTGAGGCCTTCACTGATTTCCACTGATTGCCTCTCTGGTTTCTTTGCATTCCACCTGGTTTACATCCCTTGTGCTATCTCCCTTTCCCAATACAAAGTCTATATTAGAATTCTGCTGAGCATGGAGCCATCTTTAAATTTCTAGTCTCCCACCAGGACACAAGTGCTACTCAGCAATTACATTCTGCTTGCCGGTAAACCATTAGACCTCAGGAATTTGTTTTAGAAGTGTTCAGATTTGTAAAGTAATACTTACGTTTTCTTTTGTCTTGGTTGGCTCTGCCCCGCTCCGTTCGCCCTCGCTAACACTGTGGCTCTATCCGCTCCCCTGCCCTGCCCCCTATTCCCTCCCGCCCCCACTACCTCTACATTTATAGTAATCACAGCCACGCCCACAGCTCACCCTCACATCACCTCCACCAATCACAGCTCCTCAAGTCATATCACATTATACCACAACAACTTGCTCCACACAAAATACTCCCAATCACTCTCATTCCCAGTAGGCATTTTTTACATCACCCACACTACTTCCCCATCCACATATAGTGCAGCTCTATAATTCCTATTCAGACCCCCCCCACCTAGAAACAACTTAAACTTTATAACCATGACTATCACGCAACTAAGTCTAGTCTGTCTTCTCATAATTCTTTACAACACATCAAGTTATCACTCTAGCAATATCCCTAAACTTAGTAGCACAACACTGCGTTATGCACTCTCGTATACAGACACCACACATTATAATAATATCTGCCCACAGTTATTCAATAACTACATAACGGACCAATTCAGGACTAAACACATATGCTCTCATTTCTACTCCAAAAAAACACAATACTTTCTCACACTCCTCACCAAACTCCAACATCTGTATAACCATTTTAACTCCAGGCTCACCATAATTGGGGATATCCACCCCAACCCAAGCCCAAATCCATCCTGTCCAACTCAAACTGCTCCAACACAAATGTCAGAACATAACATCCCCACTTTCTTCATCCCTGGGCAAATCAACAGCAGCAGCAAAACCAACCATCTTTTAATGCTAAATATTAATATTAGAAGTATCAAAAATAAAATACCTGAACTCCAGGCCACAATAGCACACTACTCCCCAGACATAGTTGCTTTAACAGAAACCTGGCTAAATAAAAACATAGCTAACTCATACGTTCTCCCTACCGGCTACAATATCATTAGACAAGACAGAACACTTCGTAAAGGGGGTAGAACTGCCTTATTGTACAAGTCAAACTTAACTGTCCGTCAATTACCAAACTCCTACCCCTCCCCCAATAATTGGGACATACTTATCTCACAACTGCAACTTCACCCTAAAAAGGTCATCACCACAATTGTGATCTATATTCCACCTGGTAATACACCTGCTAGCCTTGAAGACTTCTTATCCCGGTGTTCTTCCACATACTCACAAGAAACCCTTATTCTGGGGGACTTCAACCTAGATTGGTTGTATATCAGAACCACCAAGTAATCTAATAAATCTCCATGGCTACCAGCAGCTAGTCCAAATTCCAACTAGATGTGATAAAAAAATCTAAAAGGGAATCCATCCTTGACTGGGTCCTAACTAACAACCCCACATTGTACCCTCACACAGGCTGTCTCCCAGACACCTTAAGTGACCACAACATAATATACTTTATATGTAGTAGAACCAGCATATGCAAAACCACTAACTATATGTCCACTAGAAACACAAAAAAATTCTCTCCTGAGGTCCTCAACACTTTACTCTGTAACTGTGACTGGACCCCCCCCTAAAAACCCTCCCACTTGACCAGGCTGTAGCATATTTCAGAAAAACATTTCTACAACACCTAGACACTGTCGCTCCATTGCGCAAAATCAAGGTTAGAACCTCTACAAACCCCTGGCTCAGTAAAGAAACCAAACAAATCCTCAAGTCCAGAGACACTGTCTGGCTTTACTATCAAAAAAACAAAGAAACACAAAACCTAGCTAAGTACCAAGAACTGTGCAACCGTGCAAAAAAATGCATTAGGCTGGACAAAAAAAATCCTACTACACAACATTACAAACTAAATACCAACACAACCCGCAAAAATTTTGGAAAAATGTAAACCAGCTGCTAAAATCCACCCAAAAGGCTACCCCCAAACCAACCACCCCTGACACTAAAGTTCCCATCGAAACACAATTCAACTCCCACTTTGTGAACTCAATTCTATCTTTAGTATCACAAGACAGTTCCTTCCTCACTATCCCCCCCCCAACACAAATAACACTAATACAAGTTTACCCTCAAAACAGTTTCTACCACTTCAATCAAAAGCATGCTCTCCAAACTAAAAACCTCATCAACAGCAGCCGACCTACTCCCCAGCTATTTCTTGAAACTCACAGCATATGCTATTGCTATCCCAGTCTCCACTCTCATAAATAGATCAATTGTTGAAAACTATGTGCCCAAACTCTGGAAAATATCTACTCTCCCCCCTGGCCAAAATCCTAGAAAAATGCATCCATACCCAGATGCTAAACTATCTCCTAGACAGCAACATCCTGTCACCTACTCAGCATGGTTTCAGACTTGCCCATAGTACCACTGCAGCCCTCCTCTGCTTCACAGACACAGTAAACCGTCTCAAAAATGAAGGCCTATAAGTGTCAACTCTTTTTTTTTTGGATATGTCCAAAGCATTTGACACAGTCTCGCACCAAATTCTGCTAAACAAACTAAACCAATATCATCTATCAAATTCCACTCTCACCTGGTTCCAAAGTTACTTAACTGACAGGTACCAAGCTGTGAAATGGGAAAATTCTCTCTCTCCTCAGCTGCCCATAACTATAGGAGTCCCACAGGGTTCTATCTTAGGACCACTACTATTCACAGTCTTCACAAATGACCTCCATACCTCCACACAGCATGCATTTATAATTCGGTATGCAGATGACACTACCTTAATCTGTGCTGCACAAAACATTCCCACCCTCCTGCAATCAACTCAGCTAGCATTCTCTGACGTTGAAAACTACCTTACCAAAGCCCAACTTATCCTCAATCCAAAGAAAACCCAGCTTATGATTATAAGCAGTTCTAACAAAAACACTAACAGTCAATTCACTATCTACTCAACTAATGCTACTCCAATTGCTCCAGTGGCACAGGCTAAGCTATTGGGAATAACCATAGACTCCCACCTAAAATTTGATAGTCATCTCAACTTAACTATTAAAAAGGTACATGCCAAACTGGGGTCGCTCTACCGTATCAAACCATTTCTTACCAACAACACACGATCAGCCATTGCTCGCTCCCAACTTCTATCCACCCTACTCTATGCATCTCCCTTTCTGACTAATCTCAACAAAACTGAACTAAGCAAAATGGAAGCCTGCTATAACAGAATTGCCCGCTTTGCTGCAAATTGCTCATATAGAACTCATCACTGTACTGCTTTGAGACAGCTCCACTGGCTTGAACTGCCCAACCTCCTAACCTACAATCAGCTCTGCCTCTGTCATTTTAGCTATTACCTCCCCAATAAGTGTCCTGCCCTCAAAATCCTAGTACATCATTCAGCCAAAAGGCCTCTTAGATCATTAAGCAAACTACTACTAGAAGTCACCAACAGTTACAATAGCTTTGGAGATGCACTATATAGTAGTTCAGTGGCTAGAAAATGGAACTCTGTCCCTACAAGCATACAAAACACATCATCCAAAGCCTCCTTTAAAGACCTCATCAGGCAACACCTTAAGGAAAGTTAGCAGTGCCATGATTGCTCCCCAGGCTAGTGAAAGCGAATAACATATACATACCAAATCTAGAGCACTTGATAATAGTTTTCAATCTAACTCACAAACACTGGCTAATCTACAATGTATGTACTGTACCTGTGTACTATGTATGTATTCTACCTATGTTACAAATTTCAGCTGTACACCACAAATCTATTAATTACCTTTATTTTTAAAATTAATATTTTTTTGTTTGTTCTCTCCACTGTAACTGTTTATGTGCCGCATACCACTGTAAAAACATGTCTCCTGTAATTTGTGTATACTGATCATGTCTAAATAACTAAATGTGTCTGTAATTTTTCTTTGTGGAGCTTTTTTCCCCGGGCCTCTGCTGAAAAAGGGCCTTTTCGGCTCAGTCAGACACCCTCTGTTAACAAATGTAAAATAAAATAAATAAAATAAATAAATAAAATGTGTGAGTAGGTAGGCCATACAGCTAAAAATTGTATTTGTAAGTTATATAGTAGGTATTACAAATCTAATGAACATTGGTGGTATGACTGTGTTAGAGAGAATGAAAATGAAACGATGGAACAAACTGTACAAGCTAAGTTAACTGGGGAGGAAATATTACCTGGTCATGTTGAAGGGGGGGAGGGGTTCCATAGATGAAGGAGAAAATGAAAGAGTGGCTAGTTCTAAAGAAAAAAAAACATTAAAAACAATCTAAGGGGACTGAAAAGATATAAGGCATAATCAGAGTTTAGTTACATAGACAGAAAAAAGGAAAATGACTTGAAAGACTGTCTGAAGCAAAAAAAAAAAAAAAAAGCAAAGAAAACATTTTACTGTCCTTTTCCTTAGTGTAAACAATATAGGAAATGAAGGCAGGAAAAGTTGTTGTGGTGTAGTTCTGTAAATGGTTAAA
The DNA here is from genome assembly GCF_019279795.1 of Protopterus annectens. Classification (NCBI taxonomy): domain Eukaryota; kingdom Metazoa; phylum Chordata; order Ceratodontiformes; family Protopteridae; genus Protopterus; species Protopterus annectens. The sequence continues at coordinate 837,713,648 of NC_056746.1, forward strand.
ATATAACTGTATACAAGACCTTTCAGTATAGTATATGCTTTATCGATAGGCCTTACACTGGAGTAAGTTACTTAGAACGAGATCATGTCTTTTGGAATCAGGACAGGCTTACACAGAGGGCTAGACTCCAAAAGAGTTGCAGTCAGTCTAAGTCTACTCTGATTCCAAAAGACTTGTTTTCAGTGTAAGTGACTTACGTAAGCATAAGGCCTATCTATAAACAGGCTTACACTAGAGGCCAGATTCCAAAAGTCTTGATCACTTACATTGATAGTGAGTCTTTTCGAATAGGGCCCTGAGAGTAATTCACTGTGGTGCTTTGTCTAATTTTTTTTTTGTACTTTGGTAAAGGCTATAAGGATTAAGTGTTTCTGTTTAGTGTCTCATAACTGGTTGCTTACTGTTTTCTGTGCTGCTGCAATACTGTCAGATCTGTGTTCTGCTACTAAGTATATATTTTTGTGATCTTATTTCTTCTAGTTCATTATAATGTTTGCATTTCGTCTGCTTTTTTTTTTTATTATCTTTTTTTGATTACTTTATAGAACATTGCATGTGTTTTAGCTTGTTAGGAGTGTTTTAATTTACCTTGGCATTCCTGATGCATTTGCTTTGTTCAAGCAGTAAGTAAAGTGGCCTCTATGGATTTGTTTATTACCATGCTTATTAAACATGAGTAATAAAATAAAGATGTAAAGCATCCTGCTCTGTGCTGCATTTTTGAGTTCATGCCTGAATATTGGATATCACATACATTGTAGATTAGCCAGTGTTTGTGAGTTAGATTGAAAACTATTATCAAGTATCCACGCTGCTTTGCAAGGGACGGCTTGCACCTGTCACCCCTGGGATTCCGGATATTGGCTAAGGCTCTTGCCACCCCCATAGTGCCTTTTTTAGGCAAGGCTCAAATTCTAAACCTACCACCCTAGAAAACAAAAATGGGAAGAAACTGAGGGTAATGCTGCTCAATGCCAGAAGTCTAAATCTCAAAATGCACGCACTCGAGGCCCTTCTCAGTATGGAGAACATTGATGTCTGTGCTGTAACTGAAACCTAGTTCAAGGCTCCTGAGAGCACCCCGGCACTATTAGGTTTTACCTCATATCATGCGTTCCGCCCCAAAACCGGACCACACCACAAAAGGAGGGTGTATCCATATTCATAAAGGATACCCACACCTCCAGGTTGGTGGCAACGCCTAAGCTCGGAAACCATCCAGGTGCAACTAACCATAGGCAAAACTGCTCTACAAATTGTAGCATGCTACAGGCCACCCTCTCAAACTCAGGAACCCCACACAGCCTTCCTGAAGACACTGGAGGGTATAAATGTATCTCCAAACACCATCATATTGGGTGACTTCAACTACCTGAATATAGACTGGGAACATTACTCAAGCCCTAACTTTCTAGCCCAACGGTTCCTGGAGTTCATAAATTCAAATGCCATGGAACAGCTAGTCACTGTTCCCACGAGAGGAGAAAATATACTCGATCTCATTATCACAAACATGGGGACAAAATGTTCCACACCGGAAGTATATCCCTCATTGGTGAGATCTGATCATAAACTAATCTCACTGGAAATCCACATCCCGCCTCCACCCCAAACAAAAAAGACCACAGTGAAGAACTTCTCTAAAGCAAACTTCACACTACTCAAGACTGGTGTGGTATCCTTCAAGGCCCCTGAGCCAGTGGAAACCACAACCCAAGCTGCGGAAGCCCTTACAAATGCCTTCTATGAACACCTCCAGGACTGCATGGATCAGGCAATCCCAAATAAAACCAAGACTCTTTCCACAAAGGGCAAGCGCCCAGTCTGGTGGACCCCAGCCATTAACAAACTTTACAATAAGAGGAGAAAGCTATTACATGATAGAACAAAATCCATAAAAGGAAGTCACCCCTGATCATTATTAGTAAAAAAATACGAGCACTCATAAAATCAACTAAGGCCAATTTTGAGATTAAATTGCCATGGATTCAAAGGACAATCATAAGGCCTTTTTCATGTTAGGAACCTGGGTGGAAACTCCCAGATATGCTCAGAATTAGTCCAAAATGATACAAAAATCACTGAACCCACAGACATTGCCAACATACTGGCAGACAGGTTCAGTGCAAACTTCACCCCCTCTCCCCCCTAAAGGAGAGATAACTATCCCAGCGGAGTGTAGCCTCCCAGACATCTCAAATGCGCAGGTGAAAGCTGCTCTCTCTCTAAAGCTAAAAACACAGCATCAATGGGACTGGATGGTGTCCCCGGCTGTGTGCTACACAAGCTAAATGAGGAATTAAACCCGCACATAAGGCAGCTGTTTAATCTCAGCCTTACCACAGGATACGTGCCCAAGGAGTGGCGTACGGCAACTGTGGTCCCACTCCACAAAGGCGGTGCCTCTACGGACCCTGGTAATTACCACCCCATAAGCTTAACAAGTCTAGTCTGCAAAGCTATGGAGAGGATCATAATGGAGCTCATAAACAAAGATATAGGGAACTTGCAGACATTGGACCCGACCCAGTTTGGCTTCGTCAAGGGCAGATCATGCCTTTTGAACTTGGTCGACTTCTTTGAAACAGTCACCAAGGCCATTGATGAGGGAAAGGCAGTCCATACAGCCTACCTTGACCTTGCAAAGGCTTTTGACACAATACCCCACTCGGGTATTGTAGAAAAACTTACCAGCTTAAATGTAAACCCATATGTCACAAGATGGGTTGCAAACTGGCTTAAGGACAGAACCCACAGGGTTAGAGTTGCTGGCGCTATGTCAGACTCCAAGCCGGTCACAAGTGGTGTCCCACAGGGCTCGGTCCTTGGCCCCCTATTGTTCGGCATCTACTTCTCAGAAGTACAGGCCAACATGGGAGGACTTTGGCTGACAAAGTTTGCAGATGACTGCAAACTGGGTGCCATAGTGGAAAGTGCATCGGACACGGATACCCTTCAGAAGGGACTCACAGAAACAGATAGCTGGTGCCAGAGCCATGGCCTGAAGTTAAACGCCAAAAAATGTATAGTCATACCCTTCGGGAAAAACAAGGTAACCCCAAGCTACCATATAGGTGGCAATCCACTAAGCACAGAAGAGGTTATCAGGGACCTGGGGACCCAGGTTGACAGTGGCCTTTCTTTTGACACTCACGTTGCTAAAGTGGTTAGAAAGACCTTCTACATTGCCCACCTGATCATGAAGGGATTCACATCCAGATCTAGTGAGGTCATTGTTCCCCTGTACTCTTCACTTATCAGACCAATGATCGAGTACAATGCCCCATTCGGGATGTATCTCACCCGACATCTGCAGCAGTTGGAGAGACCCCAAAAGTTCCTCACCAAAAGGATAAAGGGACTCCAAAATCTGTCATATGCTGCCAGATTGAAGAAACTCCAGCTCTATTCAGTCGCATACCGCCTGCTCAGAGGTGACATGTGCCTGACATACAAGGCCATGTCCAACCCGGAATTAATGGACATGCTCCACCTCAAAAATCCAAATCCACCAAAACCACTAGAGCAAGCGACTTAAACCTTAGCACGGATATAAATAGGACGTGCTGGAGGATAGATTTATCACTCAGAGACTCCCTATGCTGTGGAATAAAATCCCAGTCCATGTGAGGCAGAGCACCTCGCTGGCTCTGTTCAAGAGAAATCTTGACCTGTGGATGGGAGATCGTAGGTTTATCCCGGGAATCATCTCTGTGTCACTGCTGGACAGAGGCACAACAAACTAATGGGCACAGTATTTTTTCATATAAGGGGTGGCGTAAGCCACAAAAATTTGGGCTAGGCTTATAAATGCCTTAGGGCAGATAGCCTAGTATAAACCTATGAACCTATGAACCTATATGGGCCCTTGTGGTTCAGTCTACCCACTTGCTCAAAGTAAATAAATAACATCTTTCAAAATACATGTATGAAATGCTAGAGTTTGTATTTTCAAGGTAGACAGCTCCATGGAAAAATAAGGAAGTGTTATTTCAAAGGAAGGATATTGTAGACCTTAACCGGATAAAAACAGTAAAGCAATTCATGCACACACAGAAGAAATGTAATTATATAAGGCAGGTTTTGTGAGGTGCATTTGTGGTGTGAGGAATTAAGTTCTTGTTGAAGTAGTATTTATAGTTTGCTTAGTCCAGTAGGTACTGAAATAGGTAGAGTAGGTAGGTTAAGCTGCCCTTATATTTAATAAAAATCTATGGTGCTTTCTTTCATTTTTAGTTGTAACTGGATATGAGTTGGTTTGTTTACTCTTTTACACTGATACTGCTGACTAAAAAGTTATATTTTGGAATGACAAAGACTGTGTGACTAGGGTTCAAATTGTTTGTTGTGCTAACACATTAGCTGACAGTGCATAATTTTATTTTGCATTATACCAACCAATGTGGTTTACACTGAATGCACTAGAATCTGGAACACTGGGCACACCACATTCATTGTTTGGTTGTAATCTGCAGACTAAGATACTATGCTGAATAAATGGTAAAGCACGTATGCAGCAAGTAAACAAATAGGACTATACATAGATAATTCATCTTCTAGGGAGAATCAACTTTTTCTAGCAGATGCAAACATATAAATAGTTTATTTTTTTGGTCTTGACATTCTGTCTTCCTCACAGATGTTCTACTTAATGATTTTTCATCTGCTTCTTCTTCTGGCTTTTCCCGGTTAGGGGTCGGCACAGTGGATCATCTATCCATTCATGATTGGCAGTGGAGTTTTATGGTGTCGAGTTGCCAGCCCAGCATCCAACCTTCCACAGAAGGCACACACACACGCACACACTCACACCTAGGGCCAGTTTAGAGTGTCCAATCCACCTACTGCATGTCTTTGGGATGTGGGAGGAAACCGGAGCACCTGGAGGAAAGCCATGCGACCACAGGGCGGACATGCAGACTCCGCACAGAAGGCACCCCAGCCGAGAATCGAACAGGAGAACCTCTTGCTGTGAGGCGGCAGTGCTAACCGCTGCACCACCGCTGCTGCCCACATTTATGCGAATAATACAATAATAATATTATGGAAATTGTAATCTACTATCATAAATTGAAGTAATGCCCATCACCATTTCCAACATTTGTCACACATGCAGTTTGCAAGAGACCCCTGGCCTACCTATAATCACTGCAACACTGATTATATTCCAGTCTCCCATAAACAGATTACTTTCTTTCTGAAAAGCAATCACTTTAATTATTCCTCTAAATTCTTTCTGACATGTCCGTGTTCTCTCCGATTCTTTTCCCTGTTCTGAGTAATTCTCTGAGCTGCTGTTTACTTTTTGTACAAAAGCAGCCAACAACTGCCCCCTACTGGAGAGTTTATCACCTACACGGAAAGTTTTTTTAAATTATTTTTTTATTTATTTTACATTTGTTGACCGGGCTAGTCTGGCTGGATACATGTCCATTTTCAGCAGAGGCCCGAGGAGAAAAGCTCCACTATATACTAGTAAATGACATAAAAACAGCACAGTAAGAGACAATTATAAGAATCTAAAGAACTATTCCAATGTAGTATAGTAACAGTGCAGAAGCAATTTAACAAATGAAAAATACAGTAAGGATCGCTAATGCCATATTCTTTGCAGAAGTAGGAATTGAAAATGACAAAAGATAATAACAAACACTGGAGTCTATACAATATTTACAGTATTAACAATTATGATAAACATTTTGTGCCAGGGCAATAGTTTTAAGAACCAGATTTGAACAGCAGGAAGCAACATACAGGTTTCAATAATAGGTGAGATGACAGGTTGCAGTAATATATCTGGTGTAAAGAGAGAGTGACATTATAGGAATAGTAACATCCAAGTGGATGTTAGGTGAGCTACAGAGGAGGGGTAGTACTAGTGAGAGAGACATGTAGAGGAGATGGATGTATAACAAGGTAATGGAGAGAACTATAGTGAGAGTTGGATGCTGAGGTCAGTCAGGATTTGAGCAAGGGCAAAGCCAGTGAGATTTTAAATAGTTCTTTAGGCTCATCACAACTTTTCAAGAAACAATTAAAGTAGTCAGTTCTGTGGGAAGTTTATTCCAGTATGAGCCAACAACATTTGTGAACAAGGAGTCACCAGATTTATTGTGTGATTTGAGAGTAGCTACTAGCAGTTTGTTAGCAGAGTGAAAGGAAGTAAAATTCCTGTAAGGGGCAACAAGGTTAAGTATGGGTGTATTAGTAGGGTAATGGAGAATTTTATAGGTGATAACTAATTGATGTAGAAGAATAAGATTTTGAAGTTCAAGCCAGCCAAGCTTTTTGAGATTAACACAATGATGGGTACGAAATGGGGAACCTGTGGCAAACCTGGCAATGCTATGGTAGGCTGTGGCTAGTTTCTGAAGGTTAGATTTAGATAGGTTGATAAAAGATGGAGAGGCATACAATAATGTAGAGATGAGATGAGTTTGGGCTAGAGACACCCTGGTAGTTGCTGTAAGAAAGGGCTTAAGTCTATAGAGGGCACCTATCTTTTTATTAACAGTTTTGATGGTTAGGTCAATGTGGGAGTCAAAGTTTAGTTGGTTATCTATTGTGAATTCTAGTAGTTTAGTGGAACAATCAGGTGTAATGATAGTGCCATTGTCAGAGACAATAGAAAAGGAGAAAGGGGCAGACTTAAGGGTTGGAGAAAAAAGTAATAATTTGTTTTTTTTTTTGGGATTAAGGAGGAGACAGATATATTGGAACCAGTTTTCTGCTGCAGTAAAGACTTTTTGGGTGGAAGAATGAAGTTCAGTTGGAAATACAACAGAACAGATGAGTGTTGAATGAACTGCATACTGAATGCATGTGGATGTTGGGAGAGAAGTAGATGGGTTATTTATAAATATGGAGAAGAGAAGGGGACCTAAGATGGATCCTTGGGGGACCCCAATAGTGACTGGGAGCTGAGAGGATAAATGGCTGTCCCAAAGGACTGCTTGTTTTCTATCTATCAAATATGAGTTAAACCAGCGCAATGCCAAAGAGTCAAGAGAAAGAGATTTCAAAGTGTGTAGCAGAAGGTGATGGTTCACCATATCATACCATATGGTTCACATTAAATGTAACCTAATACAACACGTACACAAGCAAGACAGCCTAGGTTTGGCATGCTATATACATATATTGTACCGCTCCAAGATGAGACTTTGTAGGTGTGTAGAGGCATTGCTCTTGGATAGTTGTCTGGTTACTTTCAGAAATATACAAGCATAGTTACATGTTTTATTTTAGAATCACAAACCAGGCCGCTATTAACCCTAGTGATACTTTTTCCTTCTATGTTCACCCTAGTGACATCTCTAAGCATCTAATATTTTATTTTCATGTTTTCATTAATCGCAAGTCTTTACTACGTGCAAGCAGTGGAAAGACTTTTTTTTTTAATATTCACAAGATGGGAAATGCAACTGCCTTGAAGCCTGACCTCTGTCTAGTGCAGCTGAAGCAATAGTAAATGTTGTTTGTATGTTATTTATTTATTTGTATTGTCATATTTTTCATATTTCTGTAATTATCTCAACAACCAAGGAACACAAATAAAACTGCTTAGCTTCTTATGAAAGCTGACATCTTGATGGACAAAATGCTGCCAGATGTAACATTGTGTGCAACTTGGAGGCATTGCAAAATGTTGAGGTTTGCAAAACATTACAAAAATAAATATTTAATCTGTTTATTGTGACTTACAAAATACATTTAAGACCTAGAATGTAAAGAGTGGTTTATATAAAGCAGTTTTGTAATTGCTCTAATTCAGTAATACTTCCAGAAATGCAATTATACAACTTGATTTTTTAAAAAAAAAACTTTTACTATATTATCACTCAAGACATAGGTGAACCTACATTAATATATTAAAAAAACATATTAATATGTTTCCAGTTGCATACATGATACATCATATATGTTCTTTTTAATAACTACCATCAGTCCAGCATTACATAAATTGCTCAGTTGCTGCCTTCCCTTAAACCTCACTCCCCCTCCTTCCCCTCTTGAACATTATTCTGCATGTATTGATGTTCATCGTGCATACAGCTGCAGTCATTACAGATGGGTTATCCTGCCATCAGGCGGGTCCTCGGTCGGCCGAATTCCAAAGTCTAGGTCCGGCGTCGGTTGTCGTTGCTTCTTCCCTGACGTCAGTGCGGCAGGGGTATAAAAGAGGCAGCCGACGCCATCTTCTTCAGTCTTTCTTGCCGCGCAGTGCCCGAAGCAGAAGCCGTTCACAAGTGCCGGTCGGCCAGCTCCTGAGATTTACGAAAATATTTCAGCCGAAGTCTTCTTGAAAGCTAAGTACCCCGTTGGGGAAACTTTTCTTGCCTCAGACCGATGTCAGACAAAGTTAATAATTGCATTTCATGTGGGAAGCAAATACCGCATAAGGATTTCCACTCTTTCTGTATACCTTGCTTAGGCCCCAGACCACGACGTCTCGGCCTGCCGTTTTTGTGCTAGATTTAACAAGCGCACTATTAAGCGCCGGGCGGAGTTCGCCCTTCACTATTTTGGTAAAAAAGTTAATTATATTATGTCGTCGGATACTCCGACTCCAGTTTTGAGTAAAAGACGCAAAGATTAGGACCGACATACGAGGTCCGCACCGACTACTGACACCACGCTAAGGCCGACTACCGGTTCTCCGGTTCTCAGCGAGCTGCCTACGCAGCTCCTGAGTACCGATGACACTACATTACCGGTGTCTTCAGTACCCTAGGTCGCAGGCTCCTCGGCCCCCATTCCTACTGCAGATACCGACGCCACTCTTGGCGGGGAAACTCAGAGTTTAGACAGGCCTGCCATTTCTCAAGGTGTCTTCAGGCCTTCATCCTTCTCTATTAAAGCTTTCACTAAATCTAAAGCAGCCATGAAAACCAAAAAACAGGGACCTCAGACCCCCTCTCAAGGCCCCATGCCTAAAAAACAGATGCTCAAAATGGCTGAGGATTTGATTACTCTTATCAGGGGTTCTCAACCCCCCCCCCTGACAAAAGGCCCAGATTAGAGGAAGACTACCCTTCCTCAGATCAAGCCTCTATTACCTCTGAATATTCTGAGGACCAGGATTATGCCTATTCTCCTTTCGAAGACTCTGATGCAGAGGAGTCTATTCCCTCGGTCTCCCCCCCCCTGAGGATTACTCATTTGGGGAAACCCTACATACATTGAGGGAACACTTTCACTGGGAAGGCCAAGATTACTCAGATTCCAAGAAAAGGCTCAGGGATTTTCTTTTGCTCCCCCCAGCATAGGCCCATGGCTATCCCTCCTGTTTTAGATATATTGGATGATGTGTACACAGAAGCCAGCCGTAATCCAGATTCTTTGCCTCCAGCTCCTGTTAGACCAGACAGGTATTACCGGGTTCCTGATTCTCACCAGTTCCTATACAAAAGCCATACTGCTGACCCAGAAACTATTGGGTTCCAAGGGAATTAAGGCCTCTACTGTTAAAAACCCATTACCTTCAGAGAGAGATTCCAGAGCTTTAGAAAGGTGGGGGAAAAAGGTGTACACCTCGGACACTTTAACCATGAGGGCATTAAACTGTCAGTTCCATATGTTAAAGTATCAACAGTTTTTGTTATCTCAGTTGAAAAGCAAAATGACACAACCAGAACAACCAGATTTAAAAGAGTTGCAGGATTTGTTGCATGGTGCAGAGCAAGTGGGTAAACATACCTTGCAGTGTGGTTTTGATGCTTTAGAGGCCTCATGTAGAGCTGCTGTCACGGGGTCTGTTATACGTAGGCATGCTTGGCTCAAAGAGCAAGCCTTACCAGATCATGTCAAAGCTAAATTATTAGATGCACCTCTTCAAAAAGATGTATTGTTTGGTGTTAAAGCAGAGGAGGTTCTAAAGAAAATGGAGGAAAAAGCAAAATCAATGCAAATAGTGAAAGATTCCCTGCAGGTACAACCTCCACGTTTCAGCAGAAACTGGCCTTCAAAAAATTGGTCCTTTCCAGCCACAGACAGACCTCAAAGGGGCAGATACAGACGCCCAAGGGGTAGAGGGCAACCTCAAGGATCTTTCAGAGCCAGACAGTGGCAAGCACCAACCCCAAGAGGTGGAGAAGATAGATCACAGTCATTTAGAAAACAGTCACAATGACTTCCCCTATACCTGCCAAGCAAAGTTTTAATGGCAGCACCTTTGGGCGGAAAACTGGCATTATTCTCAAAAAATTGGCATATTGTTACAAAGGACAAATGGATTCTGGACATTATAGACAGAGGCTACAGGTTCCACTTTCACACCCTTCCAAAAATGAGAGGCATGCCAAACCTGCCACAAAATCAAAGGGCAGAGGCACAAAAATAAATTTCACCTCTCATGGGCATGAAAGCGATTCAAGAGGTACCTGCTAAAAGAACAAGGTCAAGGGTTTTATTCCAGACTATTCCTGGTACCAAGGAAAGACAAAGATTGGAGAACTATCTTAGACCTATCCATCCTAAACACAGATCTACAGGTACCAGAATTCAGGATGCTCACATTACAGCAGCGTCTTCCCATGCTGGGCAAGAAGTCTTGGCTGGTAACACTGTACCTCAAGGAGGCATACCTGCATGTCCCTAGCAGACAAGATTGCAGAAGATACCTCAGATTTCTTGCAGGTTCAACCCATTATCAATTCTCTGCATTGCCCTTTGGCTCATCTACTGCGCCCAGAGTGTTTACGAAATGCCTGGCATCAGTAATCGCCTTCTGCAGACTACAAGGAATACAAATCTACCCATATCTGGACGACTGCCTGATCCAAGCGGACAGCAAGGACATACTACTGAAACACCTGGCGTTTGTAATAAAACTGTTGAACTTTCTGGGATACACAGTCAACAAAAAGAAATCAAAACTAATACCCTCTCAACAAATAATTTTCCTGGGTGCCAGCTTGAATACAACCACCCAGATGGCCTACCTCACGCCAGACAAACAAGGGCAACTGTCTCAATACTTCAGCAAAATGGCAACCTTCACCAGGCTGACTGCAAGGAAAGTCTTGCAGGCTCTGGGATTCATGGCATCTTGCATCCTACTAATCCCATGTGCAAAGCTGCATATGAGGAAACTTCAATGGTACCTAAAAAACTTATGGTCTCAACACAGCCACAGCTTGGAAACAATTATACCACTCATTCCATGCCTTCAAAAGGAATTTCTGTGGTGGGCTCAAGCATGCCAAAGAAACACAGGTCTCCCTTTCCGTGTGCCTCAAGCAACTCAAATCATCACAACAGATGCCTCAGACTACACCTGGGAGCTCACATGGCAGATCAGTGCATTCAGGGAAAATGGTCCCAAAAAGAGAAGCACCTACACATCAACCAAAAGGAAATGCTAGCCGTGCAAAATGCTATTATGACCTTCAAAGACCTTCTGCATCCAGGCCAGCTATTGATAAGGACAGACAACACCACAGTGATGTGGTACATAAACAAACAGGGGGGGAACTCATTCATACCCCCTGTGCAGGCAAGCCATGACCCTATGGAACACAGCACTGGAATTGCAAATTCAACTACAGGCACAATTCCTGCCAGGGAAGGAAAACACACTGGCAGACAGCCTAAGCAGAAATATGACAGATCCACATGAATGGAAGTTGCATCTTCAAGTTTTCACAAAGATAACTCAGGCATGGGGACAGCCAGACATAGATCTCTTTGCTACCCACAGAAATTACCAGTTGAAAAAATTCTGTTCAAGGACCTATAATCCACAGGCCTGGAAAGTGTACGTACTTTCTTTCAGTTGGACAACGTTGACAGTCTATGCCTTTCCGCCTCTTCCTCTGCTGCCCAAAGTTCTATTAAAAGCCAGAGCAGAGAGGCCAGAAATTATTCTCATTGCTCCAGACTGGCCAAGACAACACTGGTATCCGCTCCTGAAGAGCCTGACACATTCCCCACCATGGATCCTACCTCTAGTCCCTCTTCTGTTGTCCCAGCACAACTACAAAACCCTTCACAGCCAGCTCAAAACCCTAAATCTAGCTGCATGGAGAATTCCTTGATTTCCCAACAGACCCTCCTCTCCAAGGAGGTGCAGGATGTCATCTTGGAGGCCAGAAGACCTTCTACTAGAAAAGCCTACTCCGCCAAATGGAAATGATTTTGTGCCTGGAATCAAGAAAAGGGCCAGAATCCTTGGGTAATAAATTTACCTCAAATTTTACAGTACCTAGCTGAGATGTTAAACAGTGGACTTTCCTTCTCCTCCATCAAAATCCACGCTTCAGCCATTTCTGCACAATACAACACAGATCCTCCTTTATTCTCTCATCCTCTCTTAAGGCAGTTCCTCAGAGGGGCAAAGAATATAAAACCCCCAAGGAAACCACGAGTCCCTGCTTGGGACCTCAACTTCGTATTGGAAAAGCTGACCCTTCCTCCCTTCGAGCCAGCTTCTTCAACAGAACTTCAATACTTGTCATGGAAAACAGCCTTCCTTCTGGCTATCACCTCAGCATGCAGGGTTTAGGAGCTACAGGCCCTCATGGCTGTGCAACCTTTCATCATTTTCCATCAGGACAGAGTTTCCTTACGAACCAACCCTACCTTTATGCCAAAGGTAGTATCCAGTGTAGCTTTGAATCAGACTATCCACTTACCTACCTTTTATCCTAATCCACAAAACAAAGGAGAAAGACTACTACATTCCTTGGACATTCACAGACAACTTCGTTATTATTTGGACAGGACAAAGCCATTCAGGAAATCCGAGCAACTCTTTGTGTCCTATGCTACAGGTGCTCAAGGAAAGGCTATTTCCAAACAGACAGTCTCAAAATGGATAGCCCACTGCATACGCTTTTGTTGCTCATTTCATGGAAAAACTGTGCCTACATGCATCAGATCCCACTCCACCGGGGCCACAGCTACCTCCGCAGCTTTCCTCAGGGGGGTCTCTACCAAGGACATTTTGGAAGCAGCCACTTGGAGTTCAGTGCACACTTTCTCCAAGCACTATCATCTTCCACTATACTCTAAATCTAGAGCAGGATTTGCCACAGCAGTCTTGCAGGGCATCCTTGCCCCTCTTAGTTCCACTTAGTGCCTGCCACCCCTACTTAGCTTTGGGATTCTTCCCATCTGTAATGACTGCAGCTGTATGCACGATGAACATAGTACACTTTTGTACCTACCATAAATGTAGATGTTTGAGTGCTCATACAGCTGCAGTCCAGGTTACCCCCCCTCCGTCCCCTCTTAGGACAGGCCTTATGACAAACACCTTCTCATACAACCTATTTGGGGTATTCTTTTATGGTGTATTTGCTTGCAACTAATGTTTTTTGATTATTCTATATTGCATGATTACATATATTTATGTTTTGCCTTCCTTCTGGGGGCACCTGACATCTGGGGCAAGAAAAACTGAAGAAGATGGCGTCGGCTGCCTCTTTTATACCCCTGCCGCACTGACGTCAGGGAAGAAGCGACGACAACCAACGCCGGACCTAGACTTTGGAATTCGGCCGACCGAGGACCCGCCTGACGGCAGGATAACCCATCTGTAATGACTGCAGCTGTATGAGCACTCGAACATCAACATTTATGGTAGGTACAAAACTGTACTTTCCCACAATTCCCATTTTTTCTATGCAATTTGCTCTTTCCCTTTTCTATAGATCCCACTTCCAATTCTTTTATCTCTGTTAACGATATTGAGTACTTCAAATAGTGTTGGTTTAGACTTTGATTTCCATTTCCTAGTAATTACTTTTTTGGCAGACACCAGAATTAAACCTATCAAGGCCTCACTACGTCTAAGCAATTCAAATGTTATGTCCCAGCTCAAAAGAATCATTTCCTTAGATACACCAATTTCCTCAACCAATATTTTTGACAGAGTACTCCGTAGAGAATTCTTAAAGTCTGCCAGATCAATACACTCCCAGAACATATGTTCCCAGTTACCTTTTTCTTCCCCATCATTTCTCCAACATTTGCAGTCTAACTAAGGAAAAAATCTTTTTAGTCAGTTTGGGGTATAAAATACCTATGCAAACACTTCCAAGCAAAAATTCTAAATCTTTGTGAGCTATATATATTTCCTGCCATTGTTTCCTTGTAAATTGCTTGTCCAATTTCTCTTACCAAATTTTCTCTAATCGATTCTTATAGTTATGCAATATTTTATATGCCCTATTAATTATCCCTTTTAACAGTGGATTCTGTTCTAGATTCAGCTAAAAACTCTATCAGAGCAGGTATTTCATGTAGGATTCCCGTATCCCATTCTCTTTGCCCGTACTCTGTTATCAATCTCTGATGGGGAAGGTGGACTGTAGCCTGCAGTCCAAATGTTGACTTGGTCTTGTCCCATTCTGTTACCTTTCCCTCTCTAGTTATTTGCTCCCAGTTCCTTGGTTCCTTTGCCAGTTTTCTCCAGTAAATTCCAGCCCCTCTTTCCTAATCTCTGTACCCCTACTTGCAGTTATCCCTATCAGCAAACTCTCCTTTTGACATTCTTGTTATGCTTAGTTCTTGGATTACTTTCTGATACTTTGAGTAAAATTCTGTATGGCTATTGTTATTCTCCTTAAGGATCTATATCCAAAATCCAGATCTCTCCTTATTTCTTGAATCCCCCCCCGCTTCATTATCATCCCTTTCCACTTTGAATTGTAACTGTCTTCTTGTGTTACTTATATGAACATTAATTGTGTAGCTGAAAAATATCCCTTCAAATCGGGTAATACTAAACCACCGTGTTGTATTGGAAGGATCAACTTATCCCACTTAACCCATGCCCTCTCCACCTCCCAGATAAATTCCTCCAACTCTTTATTATTGTCCACAGCTTCTCCTTTGGTTGATAAAAATATGCCTGACCTGTATATAAAAAAAGGGACGAAAACACTTATCTTAATATTCATATCCATGAGCAAGAGTTTCCGGTTTCTCAGTTTTTGCATTATCTTTTGTTTAGGTTTCTTCCCACATATTCTTAGATGCCATTACAGAAACCTTTTTAATCCATACTATTAATAGTTGATCTTATTGTGTCCCCATAAATATGGGTATTGCTGCCCCAATTCATGTATGGGTAGGTAATTTACAGCTATAGCTTTATCTTCATTAATTTTATATCCAGAAAAGACTTGAAACTGTCTCAAAATGTTCCACAACACTGAAATGTCCTTTTCTGGTTTTATCAGTTACAAAATAGTATTGTCTGCAAATAAAGCCAACCTTTCTTGATTACCATATCAATTATATCCTTGAATCTCTGATTCCCTTCTTTTCTTTATCAGTGGATCTTAATATAAAGCAAATAAAAGGGAAAGGGGACATAACTGTCTGGTCCCTCTGTTCAGATAAAACTTAGAGAGGAGCACTCCCACCTTAATTCTTGCCTCTAATCCCTCATATATCCTCCTAATTAACCTTATTATTGTATCAGGGAATGCAAATTCTTCCATTGCCCTACTCATAAAATCCCAGTGTACTCTGTTGAATGCTTTCTCTGGATCAAGACTCACTGACAACAGCAATATTTTCTTACCTTTTGCTTTCCTCTGGATTATCATTGTTTTATTAATGTTGCCAAATGTTTGCCTCCCCTCCACAAAACCACATGGCTCCATATCTCTCAATTTTGGCAACGCCTTTGCCATTCTTTTAACGGGTATAAATGTAAACACTTTGTAATCGTGGTTTAAAATTGAAATGGGTCTGTATGAAGATGAGTCTGATGGGTTTTTGCCATGTATAGGTATTGCAGCTGTGAAGATATGTGAAGGTTACCAGCCTAGCCAGAAAGAATTATGTGGATAATTCTGTCATTTGTAAATATTAATGTAAGCCACATGCTTGTTCTCTTTGCTAAATGTTGAACTTCAAAAATATAACCACATTACACTCTGCTGGAGGAATGCTGATAAGTCAAGCATTATATAATTTCTTTGATCTCAAACTCGGAGCCGAGATGTCTGGATGAAGGAATTCTTGCTATAGTTTTGAGACCAGAGTTAATGGCTAGAATTTGTATGTATAATGTCTTTTATTGCTGTAGCTTCCTGACCAGGTGCAAGATCAAAAGGGCTGTTACACTCTGGGTTTCTGTTAGCCTGGGAACCAGAGAGAAATGATGTAATCTGAAATGAGTCAGTAGTACTGTGTTATCAATTTAAGGACAGAAAGAATCAGAGCATTTTGTATTTGTCTTGAGAACATCCAACTCACCAGCACTGCTTTGCTCTATATGTACGTTTATTTTAGAACTGTGTTTTCTCTTAGATATAGCTAGGAAATAGGAAGATTAGACTAATTGTTTTTCTGTATTGATGTCAGAACTATTCTACTGTATTATTTTAAGCATTTTCCTGTGATCTCTGAGCTCTTGACTAGCACTGTGTAGTAAGAAGTATTGTCTTGTGTTCTTAGTATTTATTATTAAATATTTTTATACCTTTCAACTGTGGCTGTTTTATGTAGAGATAATTTAAGCTCTGGAGTACATTGCATGTATATTGTGATACTGTCCAAGCAACCCCAAATACGCCTTGCTGTTCAGTCACACTTAACAGTTGGATAATAATATTGCACAGTAATAATTGGACACCTTTTGATAAGGGCCTTATTAGTAGCTGATAGTAGTGGTTGGTGGTGGTGATCACTACCTTATAGCCTAGACAGAAGAGGCATAGCTGGAAAACCTGTGCCAGGCTGAGATCTGGATCCTATAGCTGTGCCAATGGGGAGACAGACTTATTGGGGTTCTGGAGAGAAAGGGAGAAACCAGCCCCAGACTGACTGATCTCTGTGTGCTCCGAAGGGAAATTGTACTTTACCGTGTATGTATTTGATATCCTTCTCAATGTGGATGCCCCTCACTGGAGTTAGTGGTGAGGATTGAGGCTCCTTGATTGCTTGGCCAGTGGACGGGTGTCACAGCAGCCACCATAGCTTTCTTCCAAGATGTTGTTGGTTGCTTTCCTTTTAAAATACTTTTAAACAAAGATTTATCACTTTCTTCATTCTTAACTTTAAAGCTTTCACAGGAATACCATCTATTCCTGGAGACTTTCCTGCAAATTGATTATACTTCCCCATTTGTATCTCATTCCCTCCTATCTTAACTGTTAATTATTGCCCCTCATCTGTCTCTAACCTTGGCATACTTAAGTCTTCCATAATTATTTCCATTAATGCTTTTTTTATTTTCATATTTCCCTGGTTTATTAAAACTTTCATAAAATTTCCAAAATATCTGTAGTACCTCTACAGGATCTCTGGTTATTTTTCTTGTTATAGGCTCACTAAGTTTGGCGATAACCATTTCCACTTTCTGGTGCCTAAGTTCTGCTAAATGTGTATGTGCTTTGGAGTTATCAAAAAATAGATGCGTAACAGCAATCTTTTTAAACTCATGCATGTTATACAGAATTTTCTCTTTAGCACTCTGCAGTTGCGACTCTTCTTGTTCTGTGAGATTTCCCCTGTTCTGTAGTACATTAATGTTTGTCAGTCCCTCTAAATAATTTCTTTTAATTCTTAACCATATTTCTTTTTTTTTAATTGCTACCCTGTTTTTGAACTACATTTTAGTTTTATTCCACTCACTAGCTATAACATCTGAAGTCATATCTATCTTTCCTGTAATAACTCTCAATTATAGAAACTGAGAGACTAGAAGCTGTTGTGTATGGATATAAATAGTAAGATATAAGCAGTGAACGTGTTTAGTCCCCCTTTGTTTTATATACAGGTCAGGCATATTTTTATCAACCAGAGGAGAAGTTGTGAACAATAATTAATAAATTTGATGTTGTCCTTTTCATTCATTCCTCAACTGATGGGTTTGGATCCTATCTCCTTCCCATAATCTTTTTAGCTATTTTCTGCTCCTTTTTAGCTACCATTTTTTTCAGTAGCTACTTAAAGTACAATCGTTGGCGCTCTTTCCCTTTCATTACTTATTTGAGTACTTATGTCTGCCATTGTTGGTAGTTTCTTTCTGTCTAACTTCTTTTCTGCCCTAAAAAAGTGCTTTTCTACCTTTAATGTTTTTGTTAGGTGCTTCTAGCCTTTAATAGTGGTGTTTATTCTACAACATGGCTGACAAGCCTACAGGGTTTAAAAAATGTGTTACATGTGGGCATCAGCTTCCCAACTCTGATTACCACAGATAATGTGTATATTACTTAGGCCCAGCTCATTTAGATGCGGATTATTCAATCTGCTCTGGTTTTAACTCCTGAGTTTTAACTGGTCAGAGTAATAAATTAGTCTTGAGAGGGTCACCAGTCTATTTCAAATGCGTCCATGAGATTGCTCTTCCATGCGGCGGAAGGTGCCTCATGGGCTGCAGGTTCAAGCATGTCCATCAGCAGACATGTGTGGACCCATTTAAGCCTTCGTTCTTCAATGCACCTTTTCATGGATCTTCCCTTCTTGGTCCCAAGATAAAAAAACATGCTTTCTATGTGATGTGAACAAGAGGGGAAAGCTCCTGTCTGCTATGGATGTACATTTTTCAACCTCTGAAAACCTTTCTCAAGGAATCAGTGAGGAGGTAGAAAAAAGTGGTTCAGAAAATCCCAGGGTCCTTTTCAAGATTTATGTGGAGATAGTTCTCCCAAAGACAGAAGTGGGAACTTAAATGGAAGATGCTTTCCTCGCGGCAAAGTGGTCTGCAGAACCAGGCCATCAGGGATTCTTTCTCAGATAAACCCTATCAGTGCTCCTGAAAGGAGGCCAGGCTCTTCTCTTCTGGAGGAAGTTGGGGGACGTTTGTCTCTGCATGGGAGAGCCTGGCTTTCTATAACAAAAGGCTCTTGGGTGCAGGGATTCATATCCAGAGGTTTTATTATACCATTTTCTCTAACCTATTCTACCAGATGTGATGAAAATTCTCAATGTTCTACCAAGTCAGAGGGAAGCAGTGTCTCTATAAATAAAAAAGCTGCTAGAAAAAAATAGTCATCCAAGAGGTCCACTGAGACCAGAAAGGATACAGAGCTTACTCAAGATTCTTCTTGGTGCCAGAAAGACAGGGGACTTGAAACTAATTCTGGGTCTCAGAAAATTAAATCAATTTGTATATTATATAAAGTTTTGAATGTTCATGGTTCAGTCCATTTTGCCTCTACTGCAAAAGGATGATTGGATGTGCTCGATAGATCTTAAGGATGTGAGAAACTACCCGATTCTGAGTGTTTCCATATCTAGATGACTGCCTCCTAACTGCCCCAACCAGGCATCGACTACTACAGGCAGGGGACTACTTGCTTCAGTTGTGCGTTCATTTGGGAATCATGGTCAGTTACAACAAATGTCAACTTAAACCTATGCAGAGTCTGCAGTTCATAGGTGCTCGTCTGGACACAATCAGTCAGATAGCCTCTCTTCCCTTTACTTGAATGCAGATACTGAGGCCCAAAGTCAAGAACTTGATTCAGTGTTCTTCTCTTCTGGTGCGATTAATCTTACAAGCCCTGGGATCCATGGCAGTGGCTATTACCCTTGTTCCTCTAGCCAGGTTCCACATGCAAATTCTTGAGTAAACACTTTTAGTATAGTGGTCCATTCTTCAACATCTTTTGACCTCTCCATTCGATATTACACAAGTGTGCAAAAAATATCTTCTTTGGTGGAGTCATTCAAACCAGCTCTGCGAAGGTTATCTGGTCTCCCTCTGCTCAAGAGCATGGTGGCCACGGGCGCCTCCCAGTTAGGGTGTGGGGGCACTACTTTGGAAGGGCAGTCCAAGGTACATGGTCCCTCAAAGAGGCCAAAATCCATATCTGTGCTCTAAATTTCACCTTGAGAAGAAAGCCAAGGTCTATAGTAGTAAAGATGTAGTCATTAACAGTAGAAGAAGTTACTCCTGAAAAAACTGAGGCAGAAGGGTAAAGTATGATTACTTGGGGTCACCAGAGTGTTCCAGGAAAATGTTTATTCATTATACAACAGGCAGAAAAGAAGCAAGTTTATCACTGCAATTTTTTTCAGAAGGAGCAAAAACATTTTTGATTGTAGAACAGGTGAAGGAGATAGTTTGTCAGGCAAAAAGGGAGCCAGCAAGTTGAAGGGTATTCTGCTTCTCATTTCTCTCATGGCACAGCCCAGAGACAAAATTTACCAAAAAAAAAAAACTTTTCCATTATTCCAAAGGAGAGCTCGGGAGCTAACTTGAAAAAAAAATAGGAGTACCTTGGACTTGAATCAGAGACCAATGTTGGGTGGATAAGGTTATGAAGAAGCCAGCAAGAATGTGAAAGGAGGAAATAAGCAGATAAACTGTAAAATGTCATTTCCATAAGATGTAGTTTGGAGATGAGAGTTGTGCTCCTGCAAGAAGTGGATAAAAAAGACTGGAAGTTTATGGATTGTGTTAAACTGATGGGAGGACTTTAAAGTATAATTCCCACTGTGTTGCTCGTGCTTAGAAGGATAAAGGATAAACTGAAGAGGCAATTGTAAATAAAAAGTTTTTATTAGTAATATGTAAATAATACATTTCTTGAAGACACGTGCATGTTGTACATTACTGTAGAGTATGCACAGGTACTTTAAATGTGAGGTATGGGTGTCTTATCAGTGATTGCTCTTAATGCCAGCAATCTTAAAGTATAAAGAAGTATTTTTAACTGTAATGTATCTGGGGTTTATATTGTAAAAAGATTAAGGCTAGATATATAAGCAGTATAATTTAGTGACTTTGGGCTGCTAAGGGTATGAGGTTGACATGAACTTTTCATACATTTGTATTAAATTATGGCAGTTCCCATGTTGTTAGGCACACAGTTATAAGTGTACATTAAAATCAAATTATAATTTTCTAGTGTTTGTGATGAGCTATGCCATTCAATTGGAGAACCGTTAGCTGGTCTTTTTTTATCTGCTAGCAGAGTTTTGCAGTTACAAACAAACCATCTGCAGGGATGTGCAATTAATCAGGAAATGCCTGAACTGTGCACTGTGAACTTTGAGGCATCCATATGGGGAAACACTGAAACACTAAAACTAGTATATAAAGTAGTACTTAAACAAGAAGTGGCAAGCAGAAACAAGACTTGAGAAGCAGTTCAGTGAAAATGATAATAAATGAAGTCTGATACATTGAAGGGAATATAAGCAGTTTTTATGCATTCCTGGTAACATCAATGATAGATGTGTGGTAATAAGAGTTTATTAGTAGGGAAGGAGGATTACATTGGCATGTATTTATACTCTGCTTACAACTAATATTAAGGAACTTAAAGAAAATTATGAGACTGGTAATTAGCTTCCAGTAGGGAATATTATTCATAGATGGGGGCTGGAAATTGATATGCAATAGTGATGATGTATCGGGGGACATAGAAGGGAAAGTATAACAAAGGAGGGTAGATTTATGAAGGAACGTATGACAATATTTGGGAAGGAACAGGTGAAATTGCTAGCAGGGACCCAGGCAGAATTTATACATTATTCCCCAAGGTACAATAACTTTGTTAGCATGGAGAGAAATTACAATTCACATGAGTATGGTATTCATTTGAAAACTCTGACATATATCCAATAATATTTCAAACTATGCTCCAGTAAAGCCTAAGATAAAGTTGTAGAGTAATCAAGTAAAAATGAGACATTGGCATTTTGTAGCCTACCTATTAAAAATAAAGGAATTTAAGGAACGTTTGGTGGAACAGGTTCAAGAGTTGTTAGGGAAGATACAAATGCCTTCAGAAGGGACAGCTGGGGAGTTTGATAAAATGTAAATGAAATTCTAAAGTATGGTAGAAATGAGAGAGAAAGACTAGAAAAATAATCAGATAACTTATAGAGGTATTAGAGGTATTTCTGTATTCTATGAACCAAGAAAAGACGCAAAAAGAACTATTTATGGAAGACTTAAATATGCCAAGGATAAGGAAGATGAAGCTCAAGAATTAATAGCTAAGATGGGAGAGGAGTAGATAAAATGGTAATGTATAATCAATCAGCTGGTAAGTCTCCAGGGACAGGTGGTAATCCTGAGGAAGTTAGGAGGGGAAGAAAGTGGTAAAGATCCAGAAAGTTATCTTTAACAATATTTTAAATGAACAGACAATTATCAGCATCTTAGAAGAAAGCTATGGTGACTGCACTATCCAAACAGGGCAAAGACTCTATCAACATCATATGCACCAATTTCAGTTTTGAATTGTGATTCTACAGTGTCAGTGTCTATACTAACAGAATGGCTAAGGTGTTGCCAAAACAGACAGCAATGGATCAGTGTGTTTTTTAGAGGGGTAGCAATCATCTGACAACATTAAAGGAACATTGATGATCCAGAGAGAACAGTGCAAGAGAGGGAAAAAGTCAGAGTACGATGAGACCAAACATGAGTTTTGATTGCTGGTTGGAGACTGCCTTCCCTACCAGGGATTGATGACAGAGTTTAGGTAAAAGGAAAGGGGAGTGTTAAATGAAAGACCAGCTCTGGTTGAGTTTGCAGCTGAGTCTAGAATATAATCTGTGATTAAAAAGGAATAATTATTAGAGCATATAAAATAATGCATGATCACTACAAGAATCAATCAGAAGAGGTTAATAAGACTGGGAAATGAGAACAGAAAGGCAGTATAAGAAGGAACAATGGAAGAATACCTGTATGGCTTCCAAATATTCAGTAAAGTCTAGAAAGTTTAGGATTTTGCATTGAAGTGTTTGTATATGTATTTTTATACCCCAAATTTGATTTCAGAAATTTTTTCTTCAGGTAGACAATTGGAGGTGTGATGGAAAACAGTAAGTACTTGAGAACATATTTTTGGGATTGTAACGAGTTGGTAGATTTTAAAATTTCCCTGCAGGGTATTTTGTCAGAAATGTTTGGGAAGCAAATTGTTGTAGCTAAAGAAATTATTCTTTTGAGCTGGGATATAGAAACTGAATTGCTTAGACATAGTAATGTCCTACTAAATTTAATACAGTTGGCTGCCAAAAAAGAAATGACTAGAAAATGGAAATCAGATGGTAAATTAACCATAACAGGATTATTATTATTATTATTAATTGTTATTGAGTGATGCAAAGGAGATAAAATAATTGGTGGATGGATCTTTAGAAAAAAGGGAATGAGCAAACTACATGAACAAAAATGGAATCTCTGGTGGTGCAGAATGGTGTTCTAGAATAGCAGTGAAATTTCAGGGAGGGCAGGACTTGAGCAATTTTACGTAATGTTAAGTTGAATGATAGTTGTTTTTTAAACAAGAAACATCTTTATTAAATTATTGTGCATAACATAGGCAATCATACATTTAAGTAAATGAAAACAAACATAATGACACAATTTTAATGGCAAACATTGTACATCACAAAACATAATGACATAATTGTAGTTACAAACATTATACATCACTTATAATCTAGCGAGTCATTGTCAGTCAGGAATTACATACCTCATTCAAATCCTGCCTTCTTTTAAACCTTGTTCCTCTTTTGCTTGTATTGTTGCCATAATTCCCATTTTTCCTATGTAATTTGCTCCTACTCTTTTCTAAAGACTCCAATCCCATTTGTTTTACTTCTGTTACTATAGTCACTACTTCTAGTAAAGTTGGTTTAGACTTTGATTTCCATTTTCTAGTAATTGCTTTTTTGGCAGCCACCACAATTACACTCAGCAAGGCCTTACTATGTCCAGGCAATTCTGATGTTTGTATCATAGCTCAAAAAATCATTTCCTTGGTTACATCAATTTGCTCACCCAGTATCTCTGGCAGAGCAGCCATCAGGGAATCTTTAAAGCCTGCCAACTCATTACACTCCCAGAAAATGTGTTCCCATTTACCTCTTTCTTTCCCATCACACCTCCAACATTTGCTGTCCACCTGAGCAAAAAATCTTTGGAGTCTACTTTGTGTATAAAAATACCTATGTAAACAGTTCCAAGCAAAGATCCTAAGTCTTCATATATATATATATATATATATATATATATATATATATATATATATATATATACCATTGTTTATTTGTGAATTGCTTATCCAGTCTCTCTTCCCAATCCTTTCTAACCTCCTCTGATTGATTCTTATAGTTATCATGCAATATTTTGTATGCTCTACTAATTATTTATTTTTTAACAGCAGCTTCTGTTCTAGATTCTACTAAAACCTCCACCAGTGCAGGTCTTTTACTTAGGATTATTTATTTGTGTATGTATGTATGTATGTGTTTGACATTTGTTAACCGGGTTAGTCTGACTGGGCAGATGCCCTTTTTCAACAGAGACCCAAGGAGAAAAGCTCCAATAAAAATGTTAAAATGCAATAAGTATTAAACATATTAACATAGGAGGAATATAGTTTTGTCTTGTACATAGAAAAAAACAGCATTAAAAAAAAATTGTAGAGCTACATTACAGAGAGTTATGTCACACATAATCAGGTTATAAATCATAACAATAGTAAGGGAACAATCTTAGCTTAAAAATAAAAATTGCACCATCGATGTTGATAGTCACAAAAAAGTAAAGGAGTGAAATAAGATAGTAGATGTAAAGTAATTTACAGTTGCAAGGAGCCCTGTTAGTGATATAGAAAGAGTCAGAGATGTGGATTGTAGAGATGGAAAGGGGAATACAACAATGCAAAGAACCTATGAGGGTTTTGCACTGAAGCAGGATGATTTAATATAATCCGCAATAGCCATGGACATATCTTTTGACAGATTGTAGTCTATTAGATAGGTAACTAGAGAACCAGCTGAGAGTAGAGTTGGAAAGATTAAGGTAAGCTAGTCTGGAGAGAAGGAGGTTGTGGGAGACAGTGTTGAAGGCTTTAGAGAGATCAAAGAACAGGCGTGAAACTAATTTGCTGTTGTTAAGAGATTTGGAGATAGAATAAGTAAAATATATTAGTGCAGTAGTTATGCTGTGATGAGGATGAAAACCATGTAATGTTGGAATGAGGAGGTTTTCTTGAATGAGATGTATAATAAGCTGTTTATGTATGTACTTTTCAAGAATTTTAGAAAGGGGTGATAAAATAGCAATAGGCCTGAAATTAGAGGGGTCAGTGGAGTTTCCACCTTTATGTATGGGAATTACATAGAATTTCTTCCAGATGTCAGGGACAAGATTTTCCTAAATTGACCTATTGATTAGTATGGAGATGGGATAGGCGGTGGAGGAGGTAGAGAGGTGGCAAGTTATTGGCAGAAGGGGGACAGGGTTTAAGTTTATTGAAGAATGATCTGATATAAGAAGTGGGGATAGGCTTAAGAGAAAAAAGTTGTGTTTTAAGAGGCATGATTTGAATGAGCCATATAATGCTTAATTGACAATGACTGAATAAATTATAAGTTATGTATAATGTTTGCAACTACAGTTGTTTCATTGGTGTCTGTGATGTGTACTGTTTGCAACTAAAGTGGTGTCACATTTGTTTTTCATTTATATAAATGTAAGATTGCCTATGTTAAGTGAAAATTTAATAAAGATGTTTGTTGGGGAAAAAAGAAATTGTGTAGGAGGGTGGGGGTGTCAGGCTGAGATTTTGTGTTTGACTTTGTTAATTTCTGGATGGAGTCTATGAAAAAAGTGTTCAGAAGAGCTGCAGTCTCAAGAGGAGTGCTATTAGGGAAGGGATTATGTGGAGATGGATTCTCTGGGTATAAGAGCTTGTTGATGGTAGTCCAGAATTTTGGAGGGCTAGAACAGATTTTTTTTCTGTGGATTAAGGTACATTTTTTTTGTCTAGGTTGATTTATTTTTAAGTAAGATTTAGAGCTGGACATTGGAAGGAGTTTTGAGTTTACGCCAAGTTTTCCAAGCACAGTCTCTCCTATGCATGAGGGAAAGAGCGTCTTTACTTTATCGGGGGCAACGTCAGTTTTCACCCTTATTTTCCTGATGGGGGCCAAGGAATTAAGAGTGTTAAGGAAGATGCTATTAAATTTTAGAACAGGTTCTTCAAGGGAGAGGTCAAAAAGAAAAGACCAGTTGATGGTGGAGAGAATTTGATTGAATTCATCAGAGCTGAATTTTGATAGGTTGTGACTATCTCTATATGTGTGTGATATAGATGTTTGGGGAGTGCCACTGGATGGAAGTAGGGAGATGATCACTAAATGAGTCAGGGAGAATAGAGGGGTTATGGTAGCGGTCAGGGTGGGAGGTGAGAATCCAGTCAAGAGTAGTATTAGTATTGGATTATTGATTAATATGAGTAGGGGAGGTGATGAGTTGTGCAAAGCCATATAGGTTACTGGTAACATTGGGAGAGTTAGAAGACAGAGTATTCCAATCAATGTTAACATCACCTAATATTATGATTTCTTAGGAGATAATTTGTGGGATCCATGCGAGAAAGACTTCAAGGGTAGGGATGTTGTTTCCAGGAGGTATATAAATGGCAGCGATGGCAATTTTTTTATTGTTCAGATTACAGTTGAGAATAAGTGTTTTAGCTGGACAAAAACTAGGAGGAGTATAAGGTAGAGGATGGAGGGAGAGATGTTCTGAGTATAGTATAGTATAGCTACCCTTCCCCCTTTTTTTCACAAGTCTGTCTTGGTGGAAGATATTTTAGCCAGGAGTTAAGATTTCACTATCAGATATGTGGGATTTTAGCCATGTTTCAGACATGGAGAGAATATCTGGGGTATGAAGTGATATCTAGGAATGTAGCTCAGTGACTTTGTTTAGAGTGGTACGGATATTGAGACTTATGATTTTGAGGTTTCTGGTAGTTGTGGTAGTGTATGATTGGGGGCTGTTCTGTGGAGAGGAAGACATTTTAGGATTGAAGGGAAGAGTGGAGTTAGTGGTAGGGCCTGGATTGGGTTGTATATCCCCGGAGAGAAACAAGTTAGATATTAAGACTTGTGGACTAGAAAGGAGAGGGATGAGATAAAAAGATTTGGTTTTAAGTTTAGAGGGGAGTGTGCTGAGGAGAAAATTTCATTTTGTGTAGATAGGTAGAGAGAGGGTGTAATAGGGAATGAGTAGGATATTGGGAAAGGACAATGTGGGTATGGAAGGGTAGGGCCCTGGTAGAGGTAAGGTGGGGAGTGATGGTAGGATGTGGAGATTAAGAGAAATGTAAGCAGTTATAAATAGAAATAGATGTAGCATTTTGCCTAGAAGGATACAAGGGTGTGGGCAGGTTAGCTGGTGTGATGAGCAGTTAGGATGGGTTTTGTAAAGTACAAAAGTAGATACAATTTTAGTTAGGTTTGTAAAATATAAAGGTGGGTAGATTAGTAAGAGTTAAGGGATTAGGTGGTAGTACAGGAAGGCAGTGGGTGGGATATGACAGTTACTCTGTAGTTGGTGATCGGATGAATTGCAGGGAGAGGGGGTGGGGAAAGAGGAGTGGCTTTATTGGTAGAGTACAAATGTAATTGATGTGGGGTGGGTGAGAATGGGGGTAGGGTAGGGGAGTAGAGTGAGCCCGAGTGCAGCGAGCAAACTGAGCAGGGCTTCACCGGCAGAGTTTCAGTGGAGAGTAACTGTTTCTTTCTCTTTGCCTATACTCTGATATCAGTCCTTTAATAGGGAGGGCAATCACTATCCTGCAGTCCAAATAAATTCTTGGCCTATTCCCATTCTATTACCTTTCCCTCTCTAATTATTTGCTCTTAATACCTTGGTTCTTTTACCAGTTTTCTCCAATAAATCCCTGCCCTCTTTTGCATATTGTCTGTATCCCTGATTGCAGTCATCCCTATTGGCAGAATCTCCTTTTCCCATTCCTGTTTTGGCTTAGTTCTTAGAATACTTTCTGCTACTTTATAAATGTAATTTTCTGCATGGTTATCATTATTCTCCTTAAAGATCTGCATCCAAAGTCCCAGTTTCTCCTTGTTCCTTCAGCTTTCTTTAGTTTCTTTATCATACCTTTCAACTTTGAATTTTAGATTTCTGCTTGTGCTATGTGTAGGAGCCCTAACTGTGTAGCTCTGAAATACCCCTTCAAATTGGATAATCCCAATCCTCCTTGTTCTATTAGAAGAATCAGCTTATCCCACTTGACTCTTGCCATCTTCCCCTCCCAGATAAAATCCTATAGCTCTTTATTACGTGATAAGTACAACTTCTCCTCTGGTTGATAAAAATATGCCTGACCTGTGTATAAGACTAAAAGGACTTAAAAATTTCAATTGCTTGTATCTTACTATCCATATCCATGTAACAAAACTTCCAGTTTCTCAGTTTTTGTATTATCTTTTGTTTAGTCTCTTCCCACATATCCTTAGCTGCCACACCAGAATAATTTTTAATCCATACTCCTATATACTTCATTTTATCATGTCCCTATAAATATGGAAATTGCTGAACTAATTTGTGTGTGGGTACATAATTTACCACTATTGCCTTTGTTTTAGCTTCATTAATTTTGTATCCCAAAAAGATTTGAAACTGTCTCAAAATGTTCAACAACAATGTAATGTCCTTTTCTTGTTTTATCAGGTATAAAATACTATCATCTGCCAATAGAGGCAGTTTTTCTTGACTACCATACCAGTCATATCCTTGAATTTCTGAGTTCCGTATTTTCTTTGCCTTGTTCTAAATATATTGCAAATAACAAAGGAAAAAGAGGACACTGCTGCCTTCTGCTCAAGCGGGGAATGCAAATCCTTCCATTGCTCTGCTAATAAAGTCCCACCTTACTCTGCCAAATGCTTTCTCTGCATCAAGACACTCCCAACAACAGTGGTATTTTCTTATATACTGCTTCTCTCTGGATCATCAATTTTATCTCATCTCCTCCTATCCTAACTGTTATTAATTGAGCCTCATCTACCTCTAATCTTGGCATATTTAATTTTTCCATAAACATTTCCATTTGTACCTTCTCTTGAGTTCCATATTTCTCTGCTTTAAACGAGACTTTCATAGAATTTCCAAAATATTTCTAATACCTCTACAGGATCTCTTATTACCTTCCTTGTTATAGGCTCCCTTAGCTTGGAAACAGTTCTACTTTCTATTGCCTGAGTCTTTGTGCTGACAGTTTTTGTGCTCTAGAGTTATTATTAAAAAAAAAAAAGAAAAAAAACAGTTGCTTAACAGCAATCTTTCTAAACTCATACATATCTTCACGGTAACCCCTTATTTTCTGTTTAGCATTCTGGAGTTGCTCCTCTTCTTGTTCTGTGAGATTCCCCATATTCTGCAATACTTTTAACATTTGTCAGTCCCTCTAAATAATTCTTGTTACTTCTTAACCATATCTCCCTTTCTTTTATTTCCACCCTGTTTTTAAACTCCACTTTAATTGTATCCTGCACCCTAGCTTTATTTTCAGAAGAAATTTCTATCTTCTTTAATAGCTCCTGAATAATTTCTACTACCCATTCCTTAAATTCTTCTCTTTTCAGCAGATTGGTAGGAAAGTGCCAATGTCTCATTTTTATTTTGTTACCCTGTGTTTTTATTTTAGTTATTATTGGTACACGATCTGAAATAGTTATTGGGTGCATATCAAGGCCTTCAATTAAATGCACATGTTCCTGTGAAATGTAAATTCTGTCTAGTCTAGCCCAGTTTTTGTATCTTGGGGAATAATATGTACAGTCACTCCAAACTCCTCGCACTGAATTCACATTTCCATGCTAAATCTTGTCATAAATTTCTTCAAAGTCTTCCTTCTTAGCAAACTCTAGTCCCCGCCTATAAGTAATATTCCTTGCTGAAAGCTGATTATCTCTCTCAAAATTTTCTTAAGCACCATTGTAGCAGTTTTAGGTGAAATATAATTACATGCCAGTGTAATCTTCTTCCCTTGCCAGTAGCCCCTTAGTATTACAAATCCACCATTATTATTTTTTATTCTCTTGTGTCACTGTTGGAGTTCCTCTTGCAGTTAATATTAGTGCTCCTTATTTCCTTTGTCCCAGGTATTCCACTGAATAACCATCTAGATAACCTTTCCTTATCAAATTCACATGATGTTCTTCATCTCACATTGCTGCAGTCCTTACACTTGGGTAGTCCGCTGTCCTCGGTCGGCCCGAATATCAAAGTATAAGGCTGACGTCGGTCAAGGCGCATTTGACTGACATCAGGACGTCAGGGTACAAATGCGCATGACCGACGTCATATCCTCAGTCTTTTTTGCCGCATGGTCCGATGCAGAAGCAGTATTGCAAGTGCCGGTTGGCGTTCTGAAATTTTTCGTTTTCGGAGTTTCAGACCGAGTCAAAGTTGGCTAAGTACCCCGTTGGGGAATATTTTAGTTTTTCTTGCCTCAGTGGTTTACCGGATGTCAGAAAAAGTGAATAATTGTATTTCTTGTGGGAAACAGATACCGCATAGAGACTATCATACTTTGTGTATTCCTTGTTTAGGGCCTGAGCACGACGTTGTTGGGTGTCGCTCTTGTGCTAGATTCAATAAGCGCACTATAAAGGGAGATTAGATTGTGCCAGGTTAGTCTTGGAAGCGGTGCAATTATAAAATGCCGCCGGATGCTCCGGCGCCCGCTTCTTCAAGAAGCGCAAGGACAAAGCAGTTATGCCTAGGCTAGAAGAACCGTCCGTGCGGACGCCGGTTCTTTAGAGGTGTCGGTGGAGCCGGTGGTTCCACCGGAGGTTTCTTTGGGATCCCAGGGAGAGACCTTGTTATTGCAGGATGTGGCCTCTCAGGAGGCAGGTCAGGGTGATGGGGCTTCTCAGGTTACTATACTCCCTCCCTGCCTAGGGTGGTTAGGCCCTCTCCTTCTGTTTCCAAGGCTTCTCCTAGAGGCAGGCCAGGTTTAGCTTCAGTTGGTGTCACCCCTAGTTCTTCTGGAACTGTGCCCAAGAAGCATATGCTTAAAATGGCAGAAGATTTGATTACTTTGATTAGGAGTTCTTTGCCCTCCTGATAAGAGACCTAGGGTGGAGCCTGAGCTAGGGAGTTTTGAGCAGGCTTCGGATGTTTCAGAGTCTTCGGCTGAAGACTTGCAGGAGTACTCTCCTTATTCTGATTCTGATGTGGATGATTCTACTCCTTCTGCTTCTCCTCCTGAGGATTTTTCTTTTCAGAAACTCTTCATTCCATGAGGGAGCATTTTAAGTGGGAAGGTCAGGACTTCTCTGATTCC
This sequence comes from Protopterus annectens, assembly GCF_019279795.1. NCBI lineage: Eukaryota > Metazoa > Chordata > Ceratodontiformes > Protopteridae > Protopterus > Protopterus annectens. The sequence continues at coordinate 837,744,694 of NC_056746.1, forward strand.
AGGAAAAGGCTTAGGGAATTTTGTTTTACCCCAGCATAGGCCTTTGGCTATACCTCCTGTTTTGGATGTAGTGGAAGATGTTTTACAGAGGCTTCTCTTAATCCTGATTCTTTGCCTCCTGCTCCTGTTAAACCGGATAGGTATTACAGGGTGCCTGAAGCTCATAAGTATCTTTTAAGAGTCCTAGGGCAGACCCAGAAACTGTTAGCCAGGGGCCTAAAGGTGTTAAGGCTTCGTTGTCAAGAATCCGGTTCCTGCAGATAAAGAGGCCAGGGCCTTGGATAGATGGGGAAAGAAAGTTTATACTTCTTCCACTCTAGCTATGAGGGCTTTGAATTGCCAGTTTCACATGTTGAAATACCAAAACTATCTCCTTTCACAATTGAAGTCTAAGGTTGATGCTCTGGCGGAAGGTATTGATTGTAAAGAGTTACAAGATTTAGTACATGTTTCTGAACAGGTGGGTAAGCATTCTTTGCAATGTGGTTTTGATGCTGTACAGGCCTCGTCTAGGGTGGCTGCCACTGGGTCAGTTCTTCAGGCACGCCTGGCTGAGGGATCAAAATTTATCTGACCATGTTAAAACAAGGATTTTAGATGCTCCTTTACAATCTGATGTGTTGTTTGGTTCTCCTGTTGAGGCAGTTTTAAAGAAAATGGAAGACAAGGCTAAGTCTATGCAGACTGTTAAAGATTTTTTGCAGGTTCAGCCTCCAAAGTTTAGTAGAAATTGGCCTACTAAAGGGTGGACGTATCCTTCTTATGATTCCCAGTCTAGGGGTAGATCTAGACGTGGTAGGGGCAGAGCTCAGGGCTCTTTCAGGCCTAGAACAGGGAGTTCTCCTGCACAGTCTTCAGGTGAGGGCAGGGGTCAGTCCTTTCGTAAACAGACCCAATGACCTACCTTTTCAGCTGCCAGAGCCTTCTGCCTGGCAGCACCTTTGGGAGGAAGGTTGGCACTTTTCAAAGAAAATTGGAGTTTAATTACCCAAGACAGATGGGTATTGGATATCATACACCACGGTTACAGGTTTTATTTCCATACCTTGCCTCCTTTCAGAGGCATGCCAGACGTTCCTCCTCAACAAAGAATAGAGGCTCACAAGCAGATTTCTCTGTTACTCCAACTAGGGGCCATACAGCCGGTCCCTATGCCAGAAGTGGGCCTAGGATTTTATTCTCGCCTGTTCCTAGTACCAAAGAAGGGGAACACGTGGAGACCAATTTTGGATTTATCTATCCTCAACACTTATCTGGACATTCCCAAGTTCAAAATGTTGATGTTACAACAGCTTTTACCTCTGCTGGGCAAAGATCATTGGATGGTAACTTTGGATCTCAAGGAGGCTTACCTTCATGTTCCTATCAGACTAAGTTGCAGGAAGTATCTGCGTTTTCGAGCTGGGACTTCTCACTATCAGTTCTCTGCATTGCCCTTTGGCTTATCTACTGCCCAGAGTGTTCACGAAAGTTCTGGCTCCAGTGATAGCTTTCTTCAGGCTAAAAGGAATACAGATCTATCCTTATTTGGACGATTGCCTGATTCTGGCTCAAGGAAGGAAGAGCTTCTTCATCATTTGGAATATGTGATAGCAGTGCTAAGATGCCTGGGGTATTCTGTGAATGAAATAAAGTCCAGTCTAGTACCCTCTCAGGACATGTGCTTTCTGGGTGTAAGACTGAATACAGCATCCCAGATGGCCTTTTGACCCCGGACAAACAAAAGAATCTTTCCCTTTACTTCCATCAACTATCTCATCAGTCCGGGCTGACTGCAAGGACAGTCCTTCAAGCCTTAGGGTTCATGGCATCTTGTATTCTGGTGCTTCCCAATGCCAAACTGCATATGAGGAAGCTGCAATGGTATCTCAAAAATGTATGGACACAGCACTGCCAGGATCTGGACACTGTCATTCAAATAATACCTTGCATTCAAAAGGAATTTTTGTGGTGGGCTCAGGAATGTCACCTAAACAAGGGACTCTCTGTGACCCGGCCAGAGGCGAGTCAGATTTTAACGACAGATGCCTCAGACAAAGCTTGGGGAGCTCATCTAAATGGAAAGTGGATACAAGACAAGTGGCCTGCCAGACTACAACATCTACATATCAACCTGAAGGAGATGTTAGCAGTCCAGTTTGCATTAATAGCTTTCAAGGATTTACTTCTTCCAGGGCAGGTGTTGATTCTAACAGACAACACAACTGTCATGTGGTACATCAACAAGCAAGGGGAACACATTCTTATCCTCTATGCAGGCAAGCAATGATTTTGTGGGAGACTGCTCTCAGTTTACAGCTCAATCTTCAGGCAAGGTTTCTGCCGAGCACAGAACTCCTTAGCAGATGTGTTGAGCAGGCAATTATGGATCCCCACAGTGGAAATTGGATCCTCATGTATTTCAGAAATTGACAGTGTCATGGGGAACTCCAGACATAGATCTGTTCGCTTCTCCACTAAACCATCAGCTGCCAAAGTTTTGCACGAAAGGTTTCATCCCACAGCTTGGAAAGTGGATGCTCTTTCTTTCAATTGGAGCAATCTTCATGTGTATGCCTTTCCACCTCTGCCTCTCCTCCCAAAGGTACTTCTAAAGGTCAGACAGGACAAGCCAAGGATGATTTTAATAGCTCCAGATTGGCCTCAACAGCACTGGTACCCATTACTGAGAAGTCTGGTACGGAAGCCTCCATGGCCTTTGCCTTCGATTCCACACCTGTTGTCCCAGGAGGACAGTCATTTGCTCAATGTCAAACTTCACTCTCTTCACCTAACAGCCTGGCATATTCTGTTTTGAACCATAGAGGGTCTCAACTTCCACAACAAGTTTTGAATGTGATTTTGGAAGCTAGAAGGCCTAGTACAAGGAAAGTGTACACAGATAAATGGAAGAGATTTTTATTTTGGAGTGCAGCAAAGGATTTTGATGTTTCTGAGCCTAATTTATGTGTGGCTCTTCAATATCTTACTGAGTTACTGGACAAAGGTTTGTCCTTCTCTTCTATTAAGGTTCATGCTGCAGCAATTTCAGCTCACTATGACTGTGACCCACCATTGTTTTCTCATCCTTTGTTCAAGCAATTTCTTAGAGGGGCAAATAATATAAGACCCCACGTGAGCTCCTACTCCTGCTTGGGATTTCAATTTTGTGTTGGAGAAACTCACTCTACAACCTTTTGAGCCTGCAGCTACTACTGAGTTGAAATATTTATCATGGAAGACTGCCTTTTTGTTGGCCATTACCTCTGCAAGAAGGGTTTCTGAATTACAGGCCCTTATGGCGGTTGAGCCTTTCTTAATTTTCCATAAGGATAGGGTATCTTTACGTACTAATCCTTCCTTTATGCCTAAAGTGGTTTCTAGTGTGGCTTTAAACCAAACTATTAATTTGCCTACTTTTTATGCAAATCCCCAAAATAATGGGGAAAAGATTTTGCACACTTTAGATGTACACAGGCAGTTGCGATATTATTTGGACAGAACTAAAGGGTTCAGGCAGTCGCAGCAGTTATTTGTTTCTTTTGCTTTGGGTTCTCAGGGCAAGCCTGTGTCAAAACAAACTATTTCTAAGTGGATTGGGTTTTGCATTGCTTTCTGTTATTCCCATCATGGCAAGGATATTCCTGCTGGGATTAGGCCTCATTCCACTAGGGCTACTGCCACTTCGACAGCTTTTTTGAGGGGGGTGGCAACCAAGGATATTTTGGAGGCAGCTACTTGGAGTTCAGTGCATACTTTCTCTAGGCATTATCACCTACCACTTTACTCTAAATCCAGGGCTGGTTTTGCCACTGCTGTTTTGCAGGGCATTTTGGCAGCTCCTGCTTCCTTATAGTTTGGCCATCCTCCCTTACCTCTGCTTTGGGATTCTACCCAAGTGTAAGGACTGCAGCAATGTGAGATGAAGAACATAGTACAGTTTTGTACCTACCATAAATGTAGATGTTCGAAGATCCACATTGCTGCAGTCCAATTTACCCTCCCTCCTTCCCCTCTGTAGTTAGAGGTGGTTGTGTGGGTTGGGTTGTAAATATTGTGTATATTGTATATATTGTACATATAATTAGTGCAAGGTTGTTTGTTTGCTGTCTTTTGGTTTTGACCTTTATTTTTAGGGTCTTCTGACATCTGGGGCAAGAAAAGACTGAGGATATGACGTCGGTCATGCGCATTTGTACCCTGACGTCCTGATGTCAGTCAAATGCGCCTTGACCGACGTCAGCCTTATACTTTGATATTCGGGCCGACCGAGGACAGCGGACTACCCAAGTGTAAGGACTGCAGCAATGTGGATCTTCGAACATCTACATTTATGGTAGGTACAAAACTGTACTTTCAGTTCTTTCCAAGTGTGCCTCCTGTAATTTGCACAATATGTTTTTAATATAGTTCACTACTCTTTCTTGTTTGTATTTTGTGAGACCATTGACATTTAAAGACATAACAGAAAGCAACATTGTACTAAAACGTTATTATTCCCACCTTTTATGTATAACAGCTTTTTTGTTAAATGCCCAGTTCCAGCTTTTGTGTTGTTTCTTGTCATATCCATTTGAGCCACTTAAAAATCTTATAAAACTTGGTTTTATTAAAAGCCCTCAAAAAAAAAAAACAAGCACCCCCCAATACCCCCTAAAACCTATTAACTTAATACTAACACACAAAACTATGTACATCTGTAAATATTGAAGTTTTACCCTCCTTATAGGAACAAATGTCCCTTACTGACAGCCACCATCACAGACTTGAGTTAACCAAAAAGAAAGGTTGTCCATGCTAAGATGCATGGTGCAACCTGTGCTTCTACTATATGCTGTCTGGTTTTGTCTTATCTTTATAGCTCTAGAGCCTTTGGTTCTATGTTAAGGTTCCTGGCTTCACCTTCAGCCTTTGATGGATGATATTAAATACAAATTGATGGATGCTTCTCTTGACAATAAAAATCTGTTTGGTTCTACAGCTTCTGCGCTTTTTAAGTCCCTTCAAGAGAAGGATAAGGGTCAAGGGAGCCCGCAGGATTTTTTACAGGGGGGTGCAAACCCAGAGCCCCACCCACATAGCTCTCCCCGCCCCCTGCCAAAACAGCCCCGCCCAAGCCCACCCACCCCAAGCCCCGCCCACACAGCCATTCCAGTGTCCCATTACTTGGCTATTTCTCCCCATTTGCCATAGACACTGTTCAAATCTGTGTGCATACTGTTTTATGCTTTAGTTCTACAATGATTACAGGCAGTTGGATTTAATTTACAACTTTTATTTCAAACATTATAGCCCAAACACTGAGACATTTACTAAACCTAAACAAAGCAATAGTCTTACAATGAAAACAGACTTGGCATTAAAGCTTCTCTACTTTTGAAACTCACATTCAATGAAACAGCATTGAAACCCACATTCAAAGAAAATGCATCTGGCCAGTGGCAGGTTATTTACCTTTGAACTGTTTTCAAGCAATAGGCTCCTTGCACACTGTTAGGGCCATGCAAACGTTTTGATTTACCTGATTGTATTAATTATAATATATAATTGAATTATATCCCTTGTATTATACAGCAACACTTGTTTGAGTGTCTATGCCGAAGTAAAAGTAATCTGAATAATTCCACATTAAAGATATATGAAACTAATGAAGATGTTGCTAGAAAACAACTGTATATTTCAGTGTTTCATCTACAAATTCAGTGCCTGCTGCCGTCAAAGAATAAATTGCCTATGTTAAATTAAAAAAATGGTAAGCTGGTATATTGCAATAGAAAATGGATGGCAAGCTGAAAAACAGGTTCATAGTTATTAGGCATCTCATCCAAAGGAGGACATCCTCAGGACTGCAGCATATAAATGTACGTGCTGTAGGAATAGAACCTCAAGCCTCTACATTAAGATGTATTCTACTTGTGGTGCTACTAACATAGCTTTAAAACTTTATACCCCAATAGAGATACCATTTGCTAAACAAAACAGTTGCACATTGTAAATAGACTTGGCATGAGCAGCAGTAAACTTCGCTTCCCTTAAAACTCACAGTTCCTTGAAAATGCCCTTGAAAATAAATTCCACCTGCTAACTCTAACTTGGGCATTTCACTTTCTCTCTCTCACAAACATACCATACCCCTCAAGGCCTCAACCTTAGTGCAAGAAACCTGGACAAAGCCTAAAATAAATAGGGACAGATTATAAATATGGCTCTCATAAACTTAGAAAATTGCAAGAGTAACAGGATTTGTGTTAGAATGCATTTTTCTAAATGATATGACATCTAAAACTGAAATGTCAAATTTTTTAGCAACTTCAATCCTTTTTAGGAGGAATATGGGGCAAAATTCTGGACATTCTGCAAAAACCTGGACAGCTGAGGGGTATGCTACCTCCCTCATACACACACATATACACACACACACACACACACAAAATAATTCTGGTCAGACTTGAATTAGTTCTGGGAAGGTTGCACTGAACGGCACCATGCTTGATCTGAAGTGGATGAAATCCTGGTAGCCAGTGATAATAACGGATCTGCAGCTCAGCAATGTGGAGCATTAAAGCATTTTTAGCAGAGCATTGTTTCATCACTACCTATTGTGTTTGCACATAAGCTGTAGTTATTTCAAACATTTGCCTTTTTTGATTACTACAGAGTACATTTACCCACCAGAGCTATTGTGTTTTGTCTTCAGTGTGGAGCTTACCTAGTTGTTGTAGGGCTTGGCTTTTAAGTAAGGTAGCAATGCTTATTTACCATATACCATTAAAGCCACCCAACTAAGTGTACTAACACACAAACACTGCTACAAGACACTGGTCTCCAATAAAATGTAATGAGCTTCTGAAAATACTGTAATCCTGTCCTTTTATTACAAATACTGTTGTATGCATTTCAATACCCAAGGCTTATACATTATCTAGTTATGTAAATATTCTCTGCATGGCAACAACGAAAAGGCTTTCAATGCTGGTAATTCTTTAACGATATGCTTACTAAAGCTTACTTGCATCTTACAATCTCCAGCAAACTTACCTGATGTTCATTAAACCATGGCTACTTAAACAGAGCAACAGGGCACTGTGACAGCATGCAGTTCCTGAATAATAAGAAGCATAAATCAACAGTATAAAAATCTGATAGAAAACCAGAACATTCTGCAAAATCAAGGATAGATGAAAAGCCACGGTCGTATTTGTGATCTACCTTGGATGGGGGAATACTCTGCACACTTACACTGCATAACTGCTCCTTGCCTTCCTTGGACACATCCAGAGCCACTACAATGGAGGGTGGGGTGCAATAAGTATGTCATAATTGGAAATGTCTCTGGCTGACAGTGATGGCTCTGACACTCATACCTCTCATCTTCAGAGCAAGAAATCTGGACAAAGCCATACATAGAACTAGGTGGGACACAGGCCCAAAAATAAGGCCAATTTTTAAATATTGCTCTTATTAACTTAGATAATAGAACAGTAGTAGATCTTGCATTAGTACGAATTTTCTGAAGGGTATAAAATCTGAAACTCAAATGTCTGCCATTATTTTCTAACTTCAATCTTTAATGACTTGCCACTAATTTGCCAGAAAACCACAAGTTTATGAAAAACGGACCAAAATGTGATGCAACAATACCTGTCAAAAAAGGGACACCTTTTTAGTATTAACATTGTTAACTTGAGCAGCTAACAAAATAAGAGCATCTACATGCATTTCTGAAATAAAAGTAATCTATTACTCTGATCATTAGTTATATACAATTGTAAACCCTCCACATTTTCTTCCAAAATCGCCATTTTGGAGGAGGGATTATTAGGGGAGAGCAACATTTTGAGCCAAAATTGGGGACAATTGAGAGGTTTGGATATTTAATCTACAGTGATTTGCACGTACCTCTCAACCTCTTAATGCAGGAAATCTGGACAAGGCCAAATATATTGGGGGAACATACAAACACTACTAAAAATTGCTCTTGTATAAACTTAAGACAGTCTTGCATTAGCATGCATTTTTCTGAAGGTTATGACGTCTGAAACTATGTGTCATTTAGTGACTTCATTCCTAAATGATTTGCTAGAAAACCACAAATTTTATGAGGAACAAACCAAAAATAAGAAGCAGATATCTATTCATTCTGCAAAGATATGGACAACTGAGAGGAATAGTTCAATCGGGGCTGTCTGAGATCACTACCCCCCCCCCCTCACAAAATCATGGTCGAATGGAGCCCCCCCTGCAGCCATTCCAATGTCCCATTCCTTGGTTATTTTGCCCCATTTACCATAAACGCTGTAATGTGCATACTGCTTTACTTCTGCGATGATATAGGATTTCATTTGAAAGTTTTATTTTGCATTTTACAGCACAAACCCTAAGACATATCTGTTAAACAAAGCAATGCAGTCTCACAATGAAAATAGACTAACATTAAAACTTCTCTGCCCTTGAAACTCACATGCATTGAAACAGCATTGAAACCCACATTCAAAGAAAATACATTTTGCCACTGGCAGATAAATATTAACTCTGGGCTGTCTTCAAAATCATAGGCCCCTCGAACATAACATACACATGCTCTCTGATACACCTTCCTGACTGTATTACATTATATTCCTTGTACAATACAGTCCAGTTGTTAGAGGGCATTTTTAATTTATTGTTTTGAACATTTTTCCAGTAAACAATTAAACAAAATGCATACACCAATGACAAAACTGCCCAATTCAGAACATTTCCATCATAAAACCTTTACTTAACCTTCTACAGTCCACCAGTATCAGTAAAAAATATGCACAATCTCTGAAGTAGTAAAATCCACATTAAAGAAATTTGTAACTGATAAAGAGGTTGCTGCTTTATATGTCATTATTTAATCTACAAATAAAGTGCCTGTTGCCCTTGAAGAATAAATTGCCTATGTTGCATGCAATAAAAAAATGATAAGCTAGTAATACCGCAATAGGGAATGGATAGCAAACTGATAACAGGTTCATAGTTACTAGGTATCTTTACCAAAAGGACTGCAGCATCCACCCCCTTTACAACACAGTACAGTATCAGCAATGCATCTACCTACTGTGGGAGTAGAACCCACAGCCTTCAGCATCAAAAGCAAGGACACTATCTGTTGTGCTATTAACAATGCAAGCAGACTAAACATAAGCAGCACTAAACTTTTGCTCCCCTGCAGCTCTCAGCTCGTAAAATCTACTCGACACTCAGCTGTATCTCTGAACTTTGCAGCACAAGAAATATGGAAAAAGCCAACATTTATTGGGGGGGGGGGGGCAAAAGGCCAAATATGCTTGTATAATGTTGGAAAGTTGCTAGAATAAAATGCTGCATTACCACCATACATTTCACTGCCACGTCCTGAACCCAGGGGACTCTGTGCAAAACAGTCAGAGCAACATACCACTACACCAAATCAGCTGTTTTGTGAAAGAGGAAGACTGAAACTTAAATGGCTACCATTTAGTGAATTCAGTTCTCACCATAGCACAGCTGTCAACCTCTTAGCACAAAATACCTGAACAAAGCCAATAATGGGTGAATACAACCCCCAAACATTCAGTGAATTCAGTTCTCACCATAGCTCTCACCCTCTTAGCAAAAAACACCCGGACAAAGCCAGTAATGAGGGAATATAGCCCCCAAACATATTCAGTGAATTCAGTTCTTACCGTAGCTCTCAACCTTAGCACAAAACCTGGATGAAGCTAATAAATACCTGAACAAAGCCAATACTGGGTGAATACAGCCCCCAAACATATTCAGTGAATTAAGTTCTTACCATAGCTCTCAACCTTAGCACAACACCTGGATGAAGCCAATAATGGGGGGGGGATACAGTCCCAAAGACAGGGATACATTTCAAATATCCATCTTGTACACTTAAAAAATTGCTAGAATAAAAGCTTTTGTTACCATGCACTTTCTGAAGAATATGAAGTCTGATATTGAAATGAGTGGCCATTTTTTTTTTTAACATTTGTTAACCAGGAAAGTCTGACTTGGAAAATAAGCTAATTTTTAGCAGAGGCCCAGGGAGAAACACTCCAGACAGCCAAGAATCAAATGAGAGAACATGTAGCTGTCAAGCAGCAAGGACACAAATACAGAAACCACAGATTTTATGAGGAACAGAAAGAGTATGAGGGAAAAACCTGCAACATTTTTACAAATGGTGGTGGGTAGGGACTTCAGGCTCTTGCCACTTGGGCCCAAGGTACAGGGTTCAAGCCTTATTCTCTACCCACCACCATGTAACTCCTAGGGCATTTTACACACACTCATCATGAAGTATATACTTTAAGGGATCACATCAGCAGTTTGGTGCAATAGTTAAGCCTTGTCTAAAATATCTTCTGTGACTAAAAAGCCTTCATCCCTATTAGTGTTCAGAGCAGTGTGCATTTGCATGTCACCATCTATTGAGTAAGCCCATCCTTTGTCACTGTTGTTCACAATACTACAGAATATCATATTAACTGCTGATGCCATGGAAGACATCATTATTAGTTGTTAGAAAGCACACACTTTTAAGGAATGACACCAGTGGTATGTTAAAAACAATATGAGTCTCAAAATATTTATTGAGAAATCAAAATAATATAGCTTGTCAGCCTTTACCCGATGTTGATTTATCCACATCATATGTATTGATGAACCCATTGCTAATCAAATCAGCTGCTGTGTTAAACAACCATAGGATGTGAATCCACCTGGATATGAACCACTGTCTATATATGTAAATATTCTTGAGAGCTCTGCATCAACTGCTTCCACTACAGACTTTAAATTACAGGCCTCAGAAAGTACTGGCATAAGCATGGTTTTGGAATGCTCATATATCCCATTAAATGTATGTTGAAAGATCAAAATCTTTAGACATGTCAGTGTTCACACAACTGAGAGTCAGCCATATCACCATTGTTTGTTGATGAAATCCTATTTATTACATTAGTTGCACATTGCCAGACTGGATTAATGTCTCTTTATCAAAGGCAGTTTTGGCAAATACAATAAATAAATAAAAAGCAGTTCATTGGAACCACCTTCAGCATAAACATTTCCCCCCTATACACCCCATGTGGAGGGACTGCTGACACACACACACACACACACACACACACACACACACACACACCTACCTTACTAAAGCCGCCCGTTTCAGTTCCCGCTCGCTTGCAAGAGTCCCCTCTCCAGTAAAGTCCTCTAAACTGTCCGTTTCATCTCCCGCGCTTCCCGCTCGCAAACTTCACGCGATGATCACAGCATCCTCTAAACTGTCCATATTAGTTCCCACTCGCAAACTTCGCGCGATGATGTCAGCACGCCTGCGACTGGACTTCTTAAAGAAGAACGCCCTAAAAAAAAAAAAACTTTTTTTTTTAAATCAAAAGATTAACTTGTCAGTGGATTCCAGGGGGGTGCAAGTGCACCCCCTTGCACCTGCCTGCAGGCGCCCTTGATAAGGGTATGCAAGAACTGAAGCATATTTTTGTTTTCCCTGTTCCCAAATTTTAGAGGAGTTATCCTACCAAGTCTGCCTTTGTATGTAGACTGTCTTGCCCTCCTTCGAGGTAAAAAGGGTACTGGAAGGGCATCTCATGCTAAGTCTACTCAGACTCCTAGAGCTCAGAAGCCTCCTCTTCCAGGCAAAGCAGGTTCTGTCTGATTATTTTCTTCCCTCTATCTCTAGTTGGTTAAGGATCACTCAAGATTCTTGGGTTCTAGCCATAATTTGTCATAGGTATTACATAGTATGGAAACCGCTTCCTCCTTTTTTGGGCATTGCACAGCCTCCTCAGGAACAGGTGTCCTTTTTCTGGATGTACTTCAGAACCTTTTGTCTCAAGGTACTAGCCAATCAGTTTCTGCTCCTCAGAAGGGAAAGAGATTTTATTCCAGAATGTTTCTGGTCCCTGGGAAAAAAGGCACCTGTAGACCCGTTCTGGATCTTTCCAAGCTCAACACATTTTATAGGCTCCTTCCTTTCAAATGCTATCCCTTCAAACTTTGTTTCCTCTTCTTCTACCTCAGGCTTTACCAGTCTCTTTGGATCTCAAGGATGCCTGTCTTCATATTCCTATTCATTCCCATTTCAGGAAATTTCTACTTTTCTGTTTTTTCCTTGCACTTTCAGTTCTCTGCTTTGCCCTTTGGTCTCTCTCCTGCCCCAAGGGTCTTCAGCAAATGCCTCGTTCCTGTGATTGCTTTATGCAAGAGGAGGGGAATACAGATCTTCCTTATCTGGACGACCTCATTCAGGCTTCCTCTCCAGAGACCTTGCTTCAGCTATTTAACTCTTGCAGAGCCTAGGGTTTACAGTGAATTTCCAAAAATCTTTCCCGGCTCCATCTCAGGATCATGTTTTTTTTTAGATTCAGGCTGTGTACCATTCCTATGCTGGCATCCTTGCCACCTCCCAATTTTTTAACTCTGATTGCATTTTTTACAGGCCCTTCTTCCTCTGGTCTCAGTTACAGCCAGGGAGTTTTTAAGAGGTCTGTGGTGCATGGTTTATGCTATTCCTATGCTTCCTGTAGCCAGGCTTTATATGAGAGACCTGCAGTGGTTCATAAAGTCAGTCTGGTTTCAGCATTCTCATCCTATGTTGGACTTTCCAATTCCACTTTCTCCATGCCTCAAGCTAGAAGTTTAGTGGTGAATTCATCAACTGTCTCTCAACCCAGGGCTTCCTTTTCAGCCTCCAATCCCCTCTCAGGAACTATTTTTGGATGCCCCAGATGTGGGATGAGAAACTTTTTTCTGCCCTCTAAGGATTCTGGGGCTTTAGTCACTTTGTCAGAAGAAGGACCATGTCAACATCAAAGAAATGAGGCCTCTTTTTCTGGCTTCTCAGGATTTGCATTCTCTATTCCTTCTGGCTCCTCAGGCTTTCCATTCTCTATTCCTTCCAGAGCCCCTACAAATCTTTACGTACAATACCACAGTGATGTGGCACATCAACAAGCAACGGGGAATACAGTCTTACCTCCTGTGCAGACTAGCTCTTCAGGTTTTGGATCTGGCTGTCCAGTATTAGGTGACTCCTGAGGCTGTTTATATTCTTTCAGAACAGAACATTGTGGCAGGTCCATAGCACAGACTTGCAGTTCATTGAGTGTATTGCACGTAGTCAGCCACTGTAGCTAGATAGCACGTGCATATAAGTTAATGAGCAGGTGCGAGATCAGTGCCATTTTGTAAAGTCAGAGTGAATGCAGGCATGAAAGGAGATGCACATGCTAGTGTGTTTGAAGTAATAAGTGAGTCAGTTAACTTATGTAATTCCAAGTGCATGTACCACTTTATTCAAAATGATGTGTAATAACAATACTAACTAATTATACAATTATATAGTTTTTTTTAGGGTTCTTGTACAAAGACCTGAAGAAGTCTAGAAGGACGAAAGCGATCTTTGTTAACAATAGGTTATGAAAATAGAAATTGATTTTTACATGCAAAATGTATGTATATATTTATATATATATTTTTGATTGCCAAATGAACTAAGGTTGATATATTTCCAACTGTAGTATATTGTCTTGGATAAAATCACAAACTTAATAATCTACTTAATAATCTACTTAATAATTTGGTTAAATAAGAGGTACCACATCATTATATAATTTGTCTGTGTATTTAATAAAGGATTTTCGACTGGAAACAGACTGCCTGCCTTGCTTGGATTACTTTCAAATACTTAGTAATGCTGTACAATTATATATTTTCTATTATTACTTTTTGTTTTGTTTTGTTTTGACTTAAGATGAGTTTACATTCGCTACTTCTACTGCTATTGTCTGATCTGATTAATATACAGTGATTAACTAGAAATATATGGACTGAAAATCTTCCACACAGAGAAGTTTCTTACACTGTTTTGTTTTTGGACCCACTACACTTTAGTGGGTTGTTTTGAGACTTCGGGGATACCACGGAGATTACTTATTGTTTCCAGTTACAATTCCTGATGTGTTTATGTACAGTAAATAAATTGAAGCCATTACAACACTGTAGTAAGAATCTTTGTGTTCAACATCTTTGGATCATGTATAGGAAGGGTTAAAATGTGAAATTGCATTGCGTGCAAAGAAGCAAGTTAAAATAAGCTGTTTTTCTTGTAAAGAATTTGCTGACCAAAGAGGAATGCACAGATGTTACCTTGGTCCAGGCACAAGCTTATCTTGTGACTGACCTCTGACCATCTAAGGCTCCAGTATGTGAATTTATAGCCTTGACTGAAATTCCTTGTCTAGTAACCAGCTACTGTGTACGTGCAGAGAAGGGTATAAAAACCCATGTGAAGTGTACAGAAATTAGACTGCTGACATACCATGTACTTTGTAGCATGTCTCCATGCATGTAAAATAAACCTTTTTGCTTATTTTTATCTGCGTGATTCTTCCAGTATATGTTAAGAGTATTAAAATATTTTGACAAACACTTTAGCATCTCTTTGAAAATACGAGACAAGTGGCATGTTGTCAAAATGGGATCAGAAGTTGAAGCTGCTTACAAACCATGAGGCACGAAGTAAGAAGTTGAGAAATATACAGGAGTGAACTTACAAACAGGAATGTTCATTTGTGTATGCACCTGCTGTGTCTGCAGGGGAGGGGGAAAACTGCCATATTGTGATACAGGCTGAAACGCGGGAAGACCCTGAGTGCTTAAAAAGTAAATTTAGAGAAATGTGTTACCCTCAAATGAATATTACAATGGAAAGGCACATATTTTACACAAGGAATCAAAAGCCTGGTGAAACTATAGCAGCATATATTACTGACTTAAGAAATAAAGCAAAAACATGCAGATTTGGTGATTTGTGAGATGAGTGGATAAAAGACAGGCTTGTGAGTGGTAATAATGATGTAGTGAGAAAGATTTTGCTTCGGGATAGTGATTTAATGTTGAGCAAAACCACAGAGATTTGTCAAATGCATGAGCTTACAGAAAAACCATGAATATACTTATGAAGGAAAAAAACATGCTTGCAGTATGTACAAGTTCGAATGTTGATAGTATACAACATAAAGCTAGAATGAAAAAGAAGTATAAACCAAAGGGTGTGGCAGTATTCAACCTTAACTAAAAACCGAAGGCTGCTGCAGCCAACCGTATTCTTAACTGTCACAATTGTGGAGGCAGTTATGAACCTAAACAAGAGAAGTGCTTAGTTTTTGGTCAGCAGTGTCAAAAATGTGAAAAGTGGAATAATTTCAAAAGGCTTTGCAAGTCTAAAGTACTGCATTATTTTATTAAAACAGAGATCCGAAGAAGCAAGTAGATTAGATAGAAAGCTGCGAGCAAACTTTTTATGTTGATGATGTCTTTGTGATTGATGAAACAGTTAATACAGTAGACTATTAGTTGTCAGCAAAGAATGAAATATTTTGTACCGTACGGATTAATGGGAAACATGTAGAGCTTAGAGTAGACACTGGATCGAAGTGCAATGTTTTATCAGCACAAATGTTTGCTAAAGAATGAGCTGGTGAGAAACTTAATTCAGCAAAGTGTGTAAAATGAGTTGCTTATGCTGGGGAAGAGATCCAAACTGATGGTGCAGTAATTCTTTCATTACATACTGCTGGAAATGGCAGTAGTTTGGTTGGAACAATACCAATGAGCATTTGATATTCTGAAAAAGAAAGTGGTCAGTTCACCCACATTGAGATATTATGATGTTCACAAACCTGTAACTCTTTCGTGTGATGCTTCAAAATACGGTCTTTGTATAACATGTCTTCAGGAAGGCATACCAGCAGCCTATGCGTTCAGAACTTTAACTCAAACAGAGATGCAGTATGTACAAGTAGAGAAAGAGCTTTTGGCAGTAGTGTTAGCATGTTTGAAGTTCAATGATTATATTTATGGCAGACCTGTTCAAATAGAGACTGATCACCTACCTCTAGTGACAATTTTAAACAAGCCAATGCATACCTCCCCAGCACACCTGCATCACATGATGTTAAAATTGCAAAAATGTAATTTCAGTATTGTCAGTACAAAAGTCAAATATTTATACCTTGCAGATGCTTTGTCATGAGCACCCAGAGAAATAACAGAGCAACATGAAAACGAGAAAGCAGACTTTGAAGTCATGGAAGTCAGAAATTGTTTGATGTCACATTGTGATGAACTCAGAAATCACACAGCTTCAAACCCAGTTCTCCAGAAGCTGAAAAATGCTGTCAGTCAAGGATGGCCAGCACAACAAACCAGTCTACCACTTGACATACAGAAGTATTTTCCTAAAGCATTACAACAGGAATATATCAAAATGTTGCATCATGGTCACCCAGGTACTGATTCAACCAAAAGATGGCAAGAGGCATAGTATTTTAGCCTTCTGTGTCAAAAGATATAGAGAAGAAAACTCTATCATGTCCAATTTGCAATCGTACTAAATCATACCAACAAAAAGAACCACTTCAGTTAAACCAGATTCCTGAATTACCATGGTCGATGGTTGCTACTGATATTTTCAAATGGAATGGTTAGCATTACTTAGTGTTAGTAGACTCTTATTTAGATTGGTTTGAAGTTGACATTCTTTCTAACTTAATGTCCAGCAGTCATTACTAAGTTGAAGGGACATTTTTCTGTCCATGGTAGTCCGCACAAAGTCATTTCTGACAATGGTGCACAGTTTACAAGTCAGCAGTTTAAGAAATTTGCTGAGTTTTGGGACTTTGCTCATGTTACTAGCAGTCCTGAGTATCCACAGTCCAGTGGATTAACTGGGCATGCAGTTCAAGGTGTGAGATGCTTGTTGGAGAAATCCAAGAGAGATGGTACCAGTGTTTTTCTTAATGTACTCACTCTCGGAAACATTCCTCAAGATAATTTGCTTGGTTCTTTTGCTCAGAGATTAATGTCCAGACAGACAAGAACAACTTTACCGATCAGTAAACAATTGTTAGTACCAGATGTAAAGAACAAGGGAATGGTCAAGGAGGGTCAACTTTCGAGAAAATGTCAGTCACAAAAGTTGTACTATGATAAGTCCAGCAAACCTCATAGACCATTAAGGCAAGGAGAAGTTGTGAGACTGCAAACATCTAAAGAATATGACCGAGTGGGTATCGTCAGAAATCTTTGTGAATAACCGAGATCTTACATCATGCAATCTGAAGGAATGGATTTCAGAAGGAATCGAAGACATATATTACCTGTCTTCGAACCAGTGACACAGCAGATTGCCTGGGCTGATGACTCTACACTTGTTTGAATTCCAGAGGGCAGTGTACTTTCTTTAAGTAATTCTGATGTAACCCCTGAAGTTCCAATTGAGAAAGAATCCTCAGAAACTGTCCCTTTTGCTAAACCCAATCAAACTTTTTATGTGACCAGATCAGGTACAATTTCCAGACCCAATCCGAAATACACAGCGACTTGGACTTGAGTTCAGATTTGTTGTTAAATGTTGTTGTGATGTCTAGCTTGTAAAATGTTTTGTTCTCCTATTGCATGTCAAACAAATTAAAGGAGGATGTAGATCACTGAGTACATTGTACCTACCACCCACTGTAGCTAGATAGCACTTGTATATAAGTTACTGAGCATGTGCAAGATCAGTGCCATTTTGTAAAGTCCGTCAGAGTGAATGCAGGCATGAATGGAGATGCACATGCAAGTGTGTTTGAAGTAATAAGTGAGTTGGTTAACTTATGTAATTCGAAGTACATGTTCCATTTACAATTCCTGATGTGTTTATGTACAATAAATATCTTGAACCCATTACAACACTTAAGCGTCTTTTTTTGTACATGAGACAAGCAACAAGACTCACAAATGGATGCTTCACACAGATGTGTTTCAGGACATTATCCACCAGTGGGGTACTCCACAGATAGGTCTTTTTGCCTCCCTTCTGAACAGACAGCATCTTCTCTTTTGCACCAGAGTCCCATGTCCTCTGTCTTAGAAGGTGGAAGTCCTCTCCTTTTCTTCCCTCCCCTTCTTCTTATACTGTGGATCCTGTTCAAGACAGAACAAGACTCTCACAAAATCTTGTTGGTAACTCCCGTCTGACTCGGACAGCATTGGTTCACTCTTCTTCTGCACTTAGCCAGGGGCAGTCACCACAAGTTACCTCACAGGGTGGACCTACTCGTACAAGACAAGGGGTCTCTCATCCATCCTCACCTGTCCACTGTTCAACTGATACTGTGGATGATAGGGTTTAATACCTTTTTCCTGAGAATATGCTTCATGCTCTGCAGGAAGCCAGGAAACCCAATGCTAAGGAATCTTATTTGTCCAAATGGAAATGATTTTCATTTTAGTGCCTTACTCATAACCTGGATCAACATTTTCTGGAAGTTCCTTTGGATGTCCTTCTATTTTCATATTGCAGTATTTTTACTGTGGGATCCTTCATCTCAGGTGACCCGAACATCGGCTCCTATACAAAAGCTTTCAGCCTGATTGCTGTTGGTGCGTGGGATGTCACAAGTATGGCCATAAACCAGGGGCCTTAAATGTGATGTCTGCATGCACAGACCTCAGAACTTTTCTGCTGCAATCGAACGCCAGATTGATCGCTCCTGTCTATGAAGACATCTAAAGCTAAGTACGCCGTTGGGAATTTATTACTTATATTAATTGCTTGAGCTTGGTTTGTTGGTTTTACATTAGCTGATGTCCACTAAGAAGGGTAAATGCTGATGCAGGCATCAAATTCCACATAAGCACACCCATGACTGTTGCGTTTTTTTGTCTAGCCAGAGAACACAGCCATACCTCCTGCTCCATCTGCAAGTCCTTCATCCCTAAAACTCTTAGAAGCCATTTGCCTGATCTTAACCTGTACTTAGAAAATCAAAGGCTTAAGAAGCTAGCCCTTAGGATGGATCCAAAGTCGGACGATCTGATGAAACCACCAAAGAAAAAGGCCAAAGTTTTGCAGCCTATCACCACTGCCTCTCTATCGTCAGACACTCTGCCAACCACCGATATAGGGGTTGAGGGACATCCACTAGAGCTGTCTGGTCTGCTTCTCTGGCTCCTCTCGAGGTAGCCTTCACCGAAGCACTGACTGTCACGTCTGCAGAGATGTCTCAGACGTTGGGTATTTCCGATGACGAGGGGGAACCAGGTTCCATCGGACGCCCTTCTGGATCTCAGGAATCTGAGTCTCCTTCCCTTGGTAAGGCCCCAGGGTCAAGGCCTATAGTGTCTTCCAAAACTACTCCTTTAAAAAGAAGACAAAAAACTATTTACCCCTCCTGAAGGGCAACTGGATTGGCAGTCTTTTACTCAGTGTCTGATGCAGGCCTTCATGGCCCATAGGCCTGCATCCTCCTCAGCCCTCTCTGTTCCAGTGCTCAGCCTAAGCCCTACTTCTGCTACCTCACTCCTTCCCTCTATTCCCCAGGAAGGAGAGGAAGAGGCCCTCTCCTGTTGCTCTGAGGAGTCTGTCATCTACTCATCCCAAGTAGCCTCTCCCCTGGAATATTATTCTCTAGATGAGGATTCTGTTGAAGGAGATTCCAGAGGACATAACATTTGGTGAAGCTATCACTAAGATGAAAGTCTACTTCAAATGGGATACTTCCCAAATGACAGAAACTCAAAAAAGCCATTCCTCCAGTGATCCCTGCATACCTTGACGCATTTTCTTCTTGCTCTAAGAACCCTGACTCTCAGCCACCTGTCTCAAAGAGACCAGACCATTTCTATAAGGTGCCTGATGACCACAAATTCCTAGTAAAACCCCCCTTGGCGGACTCTGCTGTTATAGCTGTAGCCCTAGATAGGCAATCTAGACTGCTCCCTTCTTCGTCTCTTTTACCTTTAGATAAAGACAGTAAAATTATGGATAGGCTGGGCAAGAAGACTTGCACCTCTTCCACCCTGGCCTTCAGGGCAATTAACTACCAAACACATATGGTGAAATATGCCTTGGACTTGGTATCCCAAGCCTCTACACTTCTGAACTCCCTGCCTGACTCTCCTAACAAAACTGAAGTAGCATCAAAGCTACCTCTGGCATCCCAGGTGGCCTGGCACTCCATTAGATGCAGCTATGATGCAGCAGAGGCCTCTGCTAGATCAGCTGCAACTCTATCAGTTTTGCGTAGATACTCCTGGCTTAGGCTGCAACCACTGCAAAAGATTTTAAGTCCAAAATCCTAGATGCTCCTCTTGATCATAACATTCTGTTTGGTAAGCAGTCAGCAGAACTATGTACAAATACAGGAGAAGAGCAAAGAGCTACAGGATATTAAACACCTGATGATTTCTCCTTTACCTAAGTACTATAGAAATCATCCTGCCAAAACATCCTGTGTCAGAAGGGCCCACTCCATGACCACCCCTTCTTATACCAGGCATAGGAAAGGAACTAGGAGACAATCCTCTTCAAGGACTACTTCTTAGCCAGCCCAAAGACAGTAATTTCAGGACACAAAAATGGCAACAATGCATGACTGCCTTGCCCATCTCACCATGTCTTTCCATCTCTTTCTCACTGTCTGCCACTTTGGAAAGAATTCGCCACAGATTGCTGGATGCTGGCAATAGTGGAAAAAGGATATCTCCTATCCTGGCAGGAAAGATTCACCCCACAGAGCATTCCTTTTCCACTCAAAAGTCAGCTTCACCTAATTCCCCACATTATCCAGGCTCTACGGGCACAAGGCACCAAAGAATCCCGTCCCATCAGGACAAGAAGGAAAAGGTTTTTATTCCAGACTTTTCCTAGTTCTAGAAAAGAATAGACCATGGAGAGCTATCCAGGACTTATCCATTCTAAATCTTTTTCTAAAAGTCCCCTCTTTTAGAATGCTTTCCCTACAGTCCCTGCTTCCACTATTGCCACCACAAGCATTTATGGCCACTTTGGACCTGAAGGAGGCTTGCCTCCACATCCCCATACACCCAAACCACAAGAAATACTTACACTTTGCACGCTTTGCTGAGCCTTGCTCTCATTTTCAATTTACTGCCTTGCCCTTTGGTGTGTCCACTGCACCAAGGGTTTTCACCAAATAACTAGCTCCTGCCATAGCTTTCTGCAGGACCAAGGGCATAAGATCTATCCCTACCTAGATGATATTCTAATTCTTGCAGAAAAAGAAGAGACCCTCAAAAATCATCTCCAGTTCTTTATGTCCCTGCTTCAGAGACTAGGTTTCCCACCGAACCGCCACAAGTCATCCCTCTTCCCAGAACAAGACAAGGTCTTCTTGGGTTGCAGGATTTGGACAGACCTAATGAAAGCATTTTTACCCCAAGACAAAGTAATCTCCCTGACAAACCATTTCCAGGACCTCCTCCAGATAAGACCAGCTGTCAGCAAGACAGTTTTTGCCCCTTCTGGGTCTTATGGCAGCCACCATCCCTATGCTTCCCCTAGCCAGGATGCACATACGGAAGCTGCAGTGGTATTTAAAAAATATATGGTCCCAGCTCAGCCATCCTCTAGACTTCCAAATACCCTTCCTGCCTTGTCTACAAACAGAACTAAGGTGGTGAATACAACAGGTTCAAAGGAATCCAGGACTACCCCTCCTAACCCCCCATACCAGCTCAACATATGCACACAGATGCCTAAGATCTGGGCTGGGGGGCTACCATGAAGTGTCTCAAGGTACAAGCACCTTGGCAGCATCCCTGTTGAGGAAACATATCAACATCAGGGAAATGACAGTGGTTCATTTAGCCCTGAAGGCTTTTCTCCCTATCCTTCAGCCAGGCCCTCTGCTAATCTTCACAGACAACACCACTGTCATGCGGTACATCAACAAACAGGGAGGACCAGATCCTACCTTCTGTGCAGGCTGGCAGTGCAAATTTGGGAATTAGCCTCACAGAACAACTTATCTCTACAGGCAACATACATCCCTTCCCAGGACAATCTTCAGGCAGATGCTCTAAGCAGATCATTCTCTCTACATTACAAGTGGATGTTACACAGGGACGTTTTCATAGACATAGTCCACCGATGGGGTACACTACATGTAGCTCTGTTTGCCTTCCCCCAGAACAGACAACTGAGAAAATTCTGTACCAAACACCACTCTCGCCTAGCTTGGAGAGTGGACACCTTCACCATCACATGGAAGGAACAGTTTCTGTATGCCTTTTCCCCCTTCCCTCTCATTCTGAAAGTCCTCATGAAGATTAGGAGAGACATGCCAAAAATCTTGCTGGTGACTCCCTACTGGCCAAGACAGTATTGGTTCCCCCTTCTACAATCCCTTGGCAAAGGCAGTCACCACAAGTTACCTCACAAGCTGGACCTACTCACACAACAGAAGTGAACTATCATCCAGCCACACCTATAGATGCTTAACCTTACTCTCTGGGTGATAAACTTCTAGTACCCTTCAGACACCGCTATACAGAGGACATGCTTTTTGTCATGCAGGAGGCCAGAAAACCCAATACAAGCAGATCCTACATTTCTAAATGGGAGAGATTCTCCAAATGGTGTCTCCAAAGACATAAGGACCCCCTTCTAGTGGATGTTCCTTTAGTTTTAGCTTATGTGTGTGAGCTGATTAAAGCAGATCTTTCATACTCTTCAGTGAAAGTACATACTCTTCTGTGAAAGTACACCTCTCTGCTATCTCTGGCTGCCTACCCCTGGAACCTCCTTTACTCTCAGGTTGGATGTTAAATTGTTCTTAAAATGGGTCTTACACATAAGACCACCCAGAAAGCCTACTCCACCACCCTGGGACCTAAATTATATCTTGGAGAAACTTACGCTGACTCCATTTGAACCAGCCACTTCTGCATCCTGGCAGATGTGCACATGGAAAACAGTTTTGCTGATAGCCCTCACTTCAGCAAGAAGGGTCTCAGAGTAAGAGGTGCTCATGGCATGCCCTCCTTAAACTATCTTCCATAAAGATAGGGTGACCCAGCACACCAACCCCTCCTCCATGCCTAAAGTGGTCAATGAGCTATCACTAAATCAGTCCATTCACTTACCAACCTTCCTCTCCTCCCCCCAGAATGACAGTGAGAGAATACTACTCTCCCTGGATGTTCACAGACAACTAAGATTTTATCTGGACAAAACCAAGTCCATCAAAAATTAAATCAATTTTTGTTTCCTTCCATCCCAGAGCCCTGGGCAAGGCGGTCTCCAAACAAACTATTTCCTGTTGGGTCAGGAAAACTGTCTGTCTGTGCTACGCATACCATGGAAAAGATCTGAAACAGGGGATCAGGGCTCATTCCACTAGAGAAATAGCTTCTTCGAAAGCCTTCTTCAAAGGCCTAGACACAGCTGCTATCCTTGAGGCAGCCACCTGGTCCACTGCACATAACTTCACCAAACATTACAAACTGGACCATATCGCCAGAGTAGGTTTTGCAAGGGCAATCCTGCAATGATTTCTGGAATCTGCTACCTCTGCCTCCACCCTTCCTCCTTCTTGAGATGTGGTACTCTCCCACAGTAAGAATACTGCAACATGAGAATAGAAGGACATAGAATAGTTGTGTAAAATCTTACCATAACCATAGATTTCCTTCTTTTCCATGTTGCAGTATTCCTTCCCTCCCTCCTGACCCCCTAGTTTCATATCTACAGGTCTGTGGGCCTTAACAGAGCCCCTACCGGCACTAGGTTCATTGTCGGACAGTCTGTGGCATTCCACCAGTCTGAAGGACATCTTTTGGCATCTTCTAGGTTACTGTCCAACTGGGCAGTTAGTTCTGAGGTCTGTGCATGTAGACATCACATTTAAGGTTCCTGGTTTATGGCCCTATGTGTGACGTCCCACACACCAACAGCAACCAGGTTGAAAGCTTTTGTATAGGAGCCGACATTCGGGTCACCTGAGGCGGAGGATCCCACAGTAAGAATACTGCAACATGGAAAAGAAGGGCATCTATGGTTATGGTAAGATTTTGCACAACTATTCTTTCTCTCTTATTTGTGTGTATTGGTCAATGCTGGGTTGGCATACTCTTCAGTAAAAGCCCACCTTTCACTATTTCTGCTTGTGTGACTTTGAATCATTCTTTGGTATCTAGATTTGAGGTCAAACAATTCCTTAACAGTGTTCTTCGTATTAGGCCTCCCAGGAACCTATTCCTCCAGCTGCTTTTGAGCTTGCAGCTTCAGCTTCCTTATAGCATTGTACTTGGAAAACTGTTGTTCTTTTATCTCTTACTTCAGCTAGAAGGGTGTCTAAGCTTCAGGCCCTTATGGCATCCTTTTTTTAAGTTTTTAATAAGGACAGTGTGTCACTTTGTACTAATCCTTCTTTTATTCCCAAGGTAGTTAATGAGTTGTCTCTTAATCAGTCTATTCATTTGCCCACGTTTGTCTCATCTTCGCAGTCTGCTAGTAAGAAGGTTCTTCACACACTGGAATTCCATAGACAGCTCAGATATTATTTTGATAAAACTAAAGTCATTCATAAATTTGAGCAAATTTTTGTTTCTTTTCATCTTAGGTCTTTAGGTTTGGGTTTTTCTTAGCAGACTATTTTTCCTGGATCTCTAAGGCCATTTCCTGACTCTTCTCATGGGAAAAGCCTTTCTTCTTCTGTTTAGACTCATTCTACCAGGGCTATGGCTTCTTCTGGTGCTTTTTTCAAAGGATTGGATACCAACTCCATCCTTGAGGCAGCTACTTGGACTTCTCTGCATACTTTTACCAAACATTATAATTTGGATATGGTTTCCAGGGCTAGAGCTGGATTTGCCAAGGCAATCCTGCATGGCTTTATTAATTGCTGTGCTGGATCTTCCTTCTCCCAGGTTTCCTCTTGATCTTTTGTACTGTCTCTAGGGGAAGGAATACTGCGACAGTGATATGGAAAGACACAGTATAGTTGTATAAAATCTTACCATAGCAGTAGATGTCCTTCCCTTCACTGTTGCAGTATTTGCTCCCTTCCTCCTCCTCTACCTTTTCTCTTTTTTCCTTCTGGATGCACATGTTCCTGTTTTACTCCTTGGACTGTTTTTCCTCTTGGGGCTTTTCATTTCTGAGGAAGGTACGTCTGTACATCACCTTTATGCCCTTCAGCATGAGTGGAGACCATACATGTGGACTACGATGTCGCTATAACAACCTAAGGCTTTGGTATACTGGTCGGGCATTGGGCTACTCTTGGCATTGGGTCCCTAGTGTAAGGAATACTGCAACAGTGAAGGGATGAACATCTATTATTATGGTAAGATTTTATACAACTGTACTTTCTTTGTGTAGGATTGTTAAGAATTTATATATCGGTATAGAACCATGTCATTGATGTAAATAAGTAGTGGAAGGTGGAGTAGGTATAATGGTAGTTTGTTTATGTGGATGGAGAAGAGGAAGAGAGCAAGGATGGTGCCTTGTGATAGTCCTTGTTTGATTTTGGCTAAAGGTGTGAGTTGACTGTGGCACAGAAGTGGCAGTTAAAAAGATAGTTGTGGAGCCAGGATAGTGCATCTGGACTAATGCCCATGTCATGTAGGTGGTGTAGTAGTTTTTTGTGGTCTACTAGATCAAAAACTTTGATCAGGTTGGTAAATACAGCATCAATAAGCTCTTTCTTGTGCATTTCTTGCAGAACTGCAATATTCAGCTTATTTGACCCTTTCTGCTTCAGACGGTTTAGCTGTTGATGAGCCAGCCCATAATCTAATGTCTTAGCATTTGCACAAAAGGACTAGAAACACTGCTATTTGATGTTTCACTACCACAGCTAGAAACTTCTGCCTCTTCCTCCAAGACTAAATCTGATTAATTTCCTCTGGTAGCTATAGTATGAGCTTCAAGTCCAGCACCTCACTGCTAGGGAAAAACAGATTATTTTAAAACTTAACTTTCCTTCATTTTTTTCATAAGGTGTTTAGTCAAGTATAAAGCTTCTTCTTGTCCTCCCATACTCAGTACCTCCTATGCCATCTTGCTGATTATGCAGGAAACTCTACCTAACCACAAGGATGGGAAATTGCAAGCAGTGATGTAGAGGTGAAGGGAAGGCATTGCCGGTCTCACAAAATCATTGACCAGTGACGAGGTGTTAGAAGATTTTTGAGGAAATTAGAGTCATAGTGATATATATCCTTTTTCTGGCCCCAGAGCTTGCCGACCATTGATTGCCCACCACTCACCCTTTATTCCTCTGTCATCTGGAAGAGTTCGGAATCTCTGAGGTTCCTAATATTCCTGTAGAGCAGAGTGAGTGATGTGTCTTTAAGAAGTATTGCACGTGATATATGTGCATATATAAATTACAGGAATGTGTTATTCCTAGTGCCATTTTGAGAGTGCAGCCAGAGAAGTGAGCATGTCAGAATGAGTGCAGTTAGTTTGTATAAAGTTACTTAAGTTAAAGTTAATAAGCTTCTACAGTGATGTGTTTGTACATAATAAGCTGCTTGAACAGAACCCATGGAGTCTCGTCTGTTACATCCTGACTAGACAAGTGACATGGTGTGAGAACCCGGATTCCAGAGATTGATATTCGGAGCCACGAGATGCAGAGATTACAGTGAAGGTAAACCTAAGAGAAATTAGCATGAAAAAGAGACAGAAAAGAACCAAAGGTAATGAAAACTTGCAGGGAACAGTTTAGTTTATAAAAAATGTAAAATGGAGCATTACGAGGGACAAACAAGGGAGAGGCACAAAAGATTTATTAACTAAGCAAAATGTTTAAGATTAAGGTATTTGATAAAATGATTATCAGAAAAGCAAAACGAGTATGTTTAAAGCAAAACAAGTGTGTTTAAAGAAAATGGGCATGTTTAAAGTAAAATGAGCACAAGAAAAGTACAATGAGCATGAAAAGAGAATAAACGAGCAAAATTAATATAATAAGGGCAAAAAGGGCACATTAAGCATAAATAAAGGAAGCCGACTACATGTTTTTTGGAAAAGTGCTGTGTTTTGGCATAACTATAGCTTCCTATTGTATCAAGAGCATAACTAGAGTTATTTGAAGTATCTCAAAGTGTGTAAAAGTGCTTACAGTGTGTGCTCATTACTGTGCATGTATTCTGAAGAGTTTATTTGTGTGCAAAGTGCAACTGTTTTGTGAAGTGCAGTCAAAGTACAGCCATTTCAAAAAGTTTCTTGTGCTGGGTATGTCTATTCGCAAAATATTGCCATTACAGAGTGTTTCTTGCACTGTAAATAATTGTCTAGCAGAGTACTGCCATTTTGGGGACGTTTCAGTGTGCCATTTACTGTTTATTCGCAAAGTGCAATTCGAAATGTTTCTTACTCTGAGCTTCTTCTGCCCAGTTCATTTGCACAGTGCAGTTATTTAAAATGTTTCTTACACTGATAAGAGGTGGTCTTTTGCAGTACAGCAATTTTGCGAGTGTTTTAGTGCCCGAGAGACTTATTTTGCAAAGTCAGTTATTCGGAGGCTTGTGCCACTGGGCAAAGTTACAGATGCTGACATAAATTTCTGGCATATGTGTACTTGTGTGTTCATACATATTTGCAAAACCCTTCACTGGTATGTGTTAATATGGCAGATGGATTTTGAAAGGCCTCACCACCCAGAATATCGCAGAAAGTATTTGAGCAAGAGTACAATATTTTTATGCAAGCAGCTTATTCTGACAACGATGTATGCACCAGGATATTCATTTTGCTAAACTTAGCTGGGTCAGAGGCCATTGAAGGAGAGTGTTCACTTGTGTATGCACCAGCAGTGTATGAGGGAGAAGGTGAAAGTTATACTATTATGTACAGGCTGAATCAAGGGAAGACGCAGAGTGTCTGAAGCACAAATTCAGGGAAATGTGCAACCCCTAAACAAATGGTACATTAAAGAGGCATTTGTTTTACACAAGAGATCAGCAACCAGGGGAAACTTTTGCAGCTTATATTACTGACCTCAGAAACAAAGCTAAAACGTGTTGGTTTGGTGACTTAAAAGATTAGTTAATAAAGGAGAGGCTTGTGTGTGGTGTTAATAGTGCTGCTGTGAGAAAGATTTTGCTTCGTGACAGTGATTTAATGTTGAGTAAAGCCACTGAGATTGGTCAAATCCATGAAGTTACTGAAAGACACGCAAGTATGCTTGCAAGTGACAAGAGCATGGTTTCACCAGGCTCTAGAGCAAATGTAGAAAGCATGCAGCACGTGGCAGCCATAGCCAGTACAAGCGTTAGTCAGCTAAACCCAAATCCAGTTTTATTGTTAAATGTCGCAGTTGTGGTGCCAGTCAAAAAAAGGAGAAAATGCTTTGCATTTGGTCAGCAATGCCACAAGTGTAAAAAATGGAACCATTTTTAAAAGGTTTGCAAATCAAGTAAGCCTTATACGGTTATAAAGAAGGGTCACTCAAAAAAGCAAGTTGGTCATATGTAGATGGTGTATCAGTAATTGGTGAAAGGGTTGATGCAGTGAATCTGTTAGCAAAGAATGAAGTGTTTTGTACTGTCCAGATCAGTGGTAAATCCACTGAGCTCAAAGTAGACACTGGTTCAAAGTGTAATGTTATATTAGCAGACGCATTTGCTAAATTGAGAATTAATGAACAACTCAATGTGGCTAGTAGTGCAAAACTTGTTGCTTATGGAGGTGAAGAAATTCAAACCGAAGGCTCAGTAATGCTTTCATGTTATTTGGCTAAGAACTGTTACAACTTGTTATTCTATGTCGTTCGAAGACCTGTGCAGTCATTATTGGCTCTCGGAGACAGTTTGAGAATGAATCTACTTTCTTTTACCACAGAAGTTCATCATGTAAGTGCATATCCTAGTGCCAATTTTTCTGAAGCCATTTTCTCAGTGTATGCTAATGTTTTCGATGACAAGTCCTAGTAACACTGCTCAGAATCAACCCAAACAAAAATATTACCATAATAGCCACTTAACATACCACCCAACAGTACTCCCATTGACAGCCTCAACCTACACCCATGAAACCATTATCACAGGTGATGTCAACTTAGACTGGAACACTTGCACTGGTGATAACCCCTCCACCTTCATAAATCTACATGGTTTCTCCCTCCACCTTCATAAGTCTACATGGTTTCTCCCAAACAATCCAGTTTCTCACTCGAATAGATAAAGCAGAAGGAAATCTATCTTAGACTGGTCACTTATTAACAGTACCACCCACAACTATCTCTCTGGATGCTTTCCAAATAATTTAAGTGACCATAGACCTACCTACTTAATCAGTCATCAGCTCAACCCACCCAGAACCATAGTTTACAAAGTCATACAAAATACCAAAAACTTCTCCAATGAAGCATTCTTAGACATGCTCAATAAATGCAACTGGACACCACTCCATTGTCTCCAACTTGACCAGGCCATCACATACTTCAATGGCATTTCTAGCTATTCTAAATAGCTTAGCACCAACTCGTACATGTCGTGTTAAAAATAAGAGATTGCCCTGAATATCAAATGAAACCATTAGACTTCAAAAACTAATAGACAAAACCTGGTTTCAATACCAGAAAACAAAAGACAATAAAACTCCGCTAGCATACCAGCAGCTCTGCAATCAAACAATAAAAACCTCAAACTAGACAAAAAAAATATTATACATCTATGCAAAACAAATATGAAAGCAATCCTAAAAAGTTCAGCCATGCAATTAACACTCCTCCACCCAGGTAAAGCTACAACCCCAGACCCAATACCCAATAACCAAAGTGTGAGTATTGCCTTACAATTCAACACCTACTTTATAAACACCATCCTCTCCTTAGTTACAGGGAACAATTTCACCCCACCGTCTCTTCCACCTAATGTGGAAACTAACAACAACTCTTTTGACCTCAAAACCTGTCCCAACTAACACCATAAGAACAATGTTGAAAAAACTAAAATCTTCTTCCTTAGCAGCTGACCAACTCCCCAATGAATACCTCAAACTTTTGGCTGTCATAGCTCTGCCTATCTCCATTCTTGTAAATAGGTCTATAGCAGAACAATATGTCCCAAAATTATGGAAAATGTCCTATATCACCCCTCTACGTAAAGGAGGAGCATCAGCAGAATTAAACAATTACAGACCCACAGCCATCCTT
This sequence comes from Protopterus annectens, assembly GCF_019279795.1. Taxonomy (NCBI): domain Eukaryota; kingdom Metazoa; phylum Chordata; order Ceratodontiformes; family Protopteridae; genus Protopterus; species Protopterus annectens. Next base: position 837,774,666 of record NC_056746.1, read on the forward strand.
TTCCCGTGTCAAAATTCTGGAAAAATTTATTCACACTCAATTACTACAAAACCTGTTATCTTACAACCTTATCTGTCCCTCCAAACATGGTTTCAGACCAAAACACAGCACCAGCACAGCCCTTATTAATTTCTCTAACACCATCAACCAACTGAGAAATTGAAACCAGCAAGTAGCATCAATCTTCCTAGACATGTGAAAAACGTTCAGCACTGTCTCCCATCAGAAACTCCTTAGTACTCTTGCCTCACTAAACCTATCAAAGACTTCCCTCTTCTGGTTCCTAAGCCATCTTTCTGATAGCAGTACGATGGAAATCCAAACTCTCACCACTTCTGCCTGCTCGATTGGAATCCCCCAAGGGTCCATACTAGGACCCCTTCTTTTCACCATCTTCTCTAATTATCTAGCCTCATCCACAACACATGCTAAAGTATCCGGATGATTCAAGTTTAATCTACTCAGCAGATACCTAACCAGACCTCCAGGTAGTAGCCCAACATGTTTTAATGATATGGAAACATATCTAAATAAGTCACAACTAATCCTCAACCCCAAAAAGACACAGTTAATGCTATTTACAAGTAACAAACAATCAATGACCACACCTCGTTTCACCATGCTCTCAGCAAACAACAAAAGTCAACCAACCAGTTGAGCATATGAAACTCCTTGGCATGACAATCTACAACAAACTCAGATTTGACCAACACATAACCATCATAATTAAGAAAGTTCACATCAAACTTGGCTCACTGTACAGAAGCAAGCCATTCTTCACTGACAATACCAGACTAGCCATATTCATAACCTTCCTTTTCTCTACGCTCCTATATGCTTTTCCCCCTGTTTACCAGCTTAAAAAAGTCAGACTTAACCAAATTGAAAACTTGATAAAAACAAAATAACCTGCTTCACAGCCAACCTTCCCCACCAAACCCACCATTGTATTGCTCTGCATAAATTAAATTGTCTTGAGCTGTCTAACCTTCTCCATCTCTACCAACTTAAATTCACACACAGTCTCACCTTCCATCCTGACAATTGCCCATCCCTCAAGGAACTTGTTCCCTACTCATGCCCACAAAGTCTAAGATCTGCAGACAGAAACTTTCTCACAGTAAACAAAGCTAACAACACTCATGGTAAAGCCCTATTCTCAAATCAAATAGCCAAATTATGGAGGTCTCTACCTCACACCCTCCAAAACACACCTGAAGCTACCAATTTCAAACAACTACTATTTGAATGTCTGTATAAGAGCTGGCATTGCTCCTGTGCCAAACTTGACTGACAAGATAACTATAACTCTGTCAACACACTGTCCACGCCTTACCTCATTTTCTCCCTCTCCTCATTGTTTATTACTTCTCAAAAAAAAAAAAAAAAAATATATATATATATATATATATATATATATATATATATATATATATATATATAAAGGAAATCTCATTTGTTCATAACTATTATTTAATATGTACATGGTACAAATTTTATTTTTCTCACAGTGATCTTCACTGAAATGCTTGTGTGTTTTTCTTTTTGAACCTGTATCTACTAGAAAACTGTATTGAATACTACTTTGTATAGACTAACTAGATGATGTATATTCTGCATCTTACTGTATGTATACTATTGAACTGTCTAATTATTGTATTTTGCTTCTATTTCTGTGGAGCTTTTCTTCACGGGCCTCTGGCCCAGTCGGACTTTCCTGGTAAACAAATGTAAAAAAATAAATAAATAAAGTTGGGCAAACTTGTGGTTGTATATTCTATGAAGTTAGACTCAGAGTTCACGCCAGTAGTCAGACCAGCAAGAAAAGTTTTAATAGCTATGTAAGAAAAAGTCAAAGCTCAGTTGGATAAAATGTTGCAGCTAGGTGTAATTTGTCCAGTTACAGAACCAACTGAATGGGTGTCGTCCATGGTAGCAGCCCACAAGAAAGACTCAGACAAAATCAGAATATGTATTGACCCAAGAGATTTGAACAAAGCATTAAAGAGACTGCGTTATCCAATGCGTACAGTCCAAGAAGTTGCAGCCCTAATACCGAATGTCACTGTTTTTTTCTAACTTGGATACAAAAGGTTCATTTTGGCAAGTGATGCTTGATTGCAAATCCTCATTACTGACCACTGTTGGTACCCCGTTTGGCAGATATAGATTCCTGAGGATGCCATTTGGAATAAATTCTGCAAGTGAAGTCTTCCAGTGTGCAATGGAGCAAATTTTTTCAGGTTATCCTTGTGCCGTAATAGTAGATGATTTATTGGTTGGAGACAATGGATAAGCAGAGCATGACAGAAACCTTAAGAGAGTTTTAGATAGAGCACGTGAAGTGAACTTAAAGCTCAATCCTCTAAAGTGCAAATTCAGACTACCAGGAGTTACATATGAAAGTCATTTATTTACCAGCACTGGCTTAAGACCAGACCCGTCTAAGCAAACAGCTATTGTTGAGATGTCAGCACCAGAAAATATTCAAGCTCTACAATGTTTCCTAGGCATGGTCAACTATTTAGGCAAGTTCATACTAGATTTTAGTGAGTTGACAGCACCTTTAAGAGAGCTAATGCACAAAAATGTTACATGGTCTTGGTTAGAACAGCACCATAAGACATTTGAAGACCTTAAGCAGAAAATTGCTGTCCCACCTACATTAAGATACAATGATGTCAATAAACCAGTCACTCTTTCCTGTGATGCTTTGAAATTTGGTATTGGCGCAGTTATTCTTCAGGAAGGCAGACCAGTAGCCTATGCATCTAGAATAATTACCCAAACTGAGATGCAGTATGCTCAAATAGAGAAAGAACTTTTGGCAATAGTATTTGCATGTTTATAGTTTAATGATTATATCTGTGATTGAGCTATTCAGATTGAAACTGATCAACAACCTCTAGCTACTATTCTAAAGAAGCCTATGCATTCCGCTCCAGCGAGATTACGAGGAATGATGCTAAAATTGCAAAAGTACAACTTCAAAATGATCTGTACAAAAGACAAACTTATTTATCTGGCTGATACCTTATTCAGATCATCCAGAAATACAACAGAACAGCTTGACACAGAGAATTTTGACTTTGATGTAATGGCAGTGCTTCATTTTTCTACCACAAGACTTGAACTGAGAGATCATACAAAGAATGATCCAATTTTGCAAAAGCTCAACCACTACATAATGCTGGATGGCTGTCAAAGCAACCAAGTGTACCACCTGAAGTGCAAACCTGTTTTCCTTACAGAGATGAGATGTTGATGGACGATGGCATTATTTTCAAAGGTCCTAAAATTGTTGTTCTTTCTTCCTTACAAGTCTCAGAAACATACCCCGTGATGATATACTTGGTTCACCTGCTCAAAGGCTTCTAGCCAGGCAAGCCAGAACAACATTGCCTATTAGCTCCAGTTTATTGAGGCCTAAAGCTAAAAACAACAGATCCATCAGAGCCCAATTATTCAAGAAACGTCCTGTCCAGAAGTCCATTTATAAAAAATCAAACCGATTTCTTCGTCCATTGAAAGAAGGAGAGACAGTGAGGACACAAACGGCAAAAGGTTTCAACTGGATTGGTCAAGTAACAGGTATATGTACCGAGCTGAGATCCTACTTAGGCAGAAGAGGTAATTTAGTAGGAGATGATTAGTAGTAAAGTAGGAGGAAGCAAAATGAAAAATGCGGAAGAGTTACTAATACTGGATTAGAGAGGTAGTGATAGTGGTTAGTATAACAAGATTAAAGTATGAAGGAAAAAAAATAGAAGGGAGTGGAGAAGGGAAGGGAGATAGGGTCAGTAAAGCAGGGTTAATAAATTAGTTAGGGAAAGGAGAAAAGAAGTTAATAGACAAAGTTGAGTAAAGGAAGTAAAAGTAGATAGTAATGTTAAAGCAGAAGAGATGGAAGGAGAGGGGGGAGGAAGGGAAAAAGAGAGAAAGATGAAGATTTCAAGTAATATAATTGCAGAGGTTTCTCCGTGTACATTTTAGGCAAATCCTAAGAGTTGTCTTGAAGTCTTGAGAATGTGTAATCTTTCTTAGTGACATAGGAAAGTTGTTCCATGAAAGAGAAGGAAGGTTGCTGTAAAGGTTCAGCCCTAAAGATTTTCTAGGTTTATGAATCTAAAAGAGACCTTGTTCTGAGCTTCTGAGGGAACGAGGAAGATTATAGAGGGAGACAATGGAGGAAATACTGGGGCAAAAGAGGGGATTGTTTAAGATGGAGTGGATGATAAGAAGTTGCAAGTATAGGAATTGGTTAGGCAACTCTAACCAATCAAGTAAATGGAGTATGAGACAGTGGTGAGATTTAGCAGGTAGGTTGGCTGCAAATCTGGCAACTTTGTGGTATGTGGTTTCAAGTTTGGTTTTTAGAGAGGTCTGTAAATTAGTAAGGATTTGAGAGTAGTAGAAGAGGTTAGGGAGAAGATAAGCACGGGAAAGAGAGATTCTAGAATTAGGGGTAAGGAACGTTTTATTTCTATATAGTAAGCCAAGTTTTTGGTGCGTTTTCTTTATACAGTGGTTCTGGCTTGCCTGGCTAGAAGTCTTTGAGCAGGTGAACCAAGTATATCGTCACAGGGTATGTTTCTGAGACTTGTAAGGAAGAAAGAACAACAATTTTAGGACCTTTGAAAATAATGCCATCTTCCATCAACATCTCATCTCTGTAAGGAAAATAGGTTTAAGTTGGTCATCAATGATTACTCCAAGGAGCTTTGTGTGAAGTTCAGTTGAGATAGTAGTATTATTCAGGGAGGAGATAATGAAAGTGGATTTAAGCTGAAGGAGAGATTTGGTTAGGAAAAGGAGGAGCTTGGTCTTATTAGGATTAAGAATAAATTGGTTGTTGGTAAGCCAAGCTTCAGTGAGATTGAAGGAGGTTTGTGTTAAGGTTAGCAGGTCAGAGGGATTATCAGCAACAGTGATGATAGTCGAGTCATCTGCATACTGTATAAAGGTTGAAGTAGGGCAGGCAGTGTGGAGTTGATTACTGAAAATGTTAAAGAGAAGAGGGCTAAGAATTAAGCCTTGTGGAATACCCATTTTAATTGGAATGAAGGAAGACAGAGCAGAGAGCCATTTAACAGCTTGCTGTCTGTTAGTGAGGTAACTAGAAAACCAAGAGATAGTAGTAGTGGAGTGGTTGAGTTGAGAAAGTTTGGAGAGAAGGATGGAATGGGAGACAGTGTCAAAGGTTTTAGAAAGATCCAACAAAAGACAGGACACTAGCGTATTATTATTTCTAGCTAGAGAAATAGTGTTAGTGAAGGTGAAGAGGCAGATGTGGTGGGGTGGAAGCCATGCTGGGTAGGGGTGATAAGGTTTTCACAAGTGAGATAAGACATAAGTTGCTTATGAATACAGTGCTCAAGAATTTTTGAGAGGGGAGAAAGTATGGCAGTAGGGTGATAGAAAGTTCAAATGAATTTCCCCCTTTGTGAATTGGAATGGTATGGAATTTCTTCCAGAGAGAGGAGATGATAGATTCACTAATAGTGCGATTAATAAGTATAGAAACTGGGTAAGCTGTGGAATTGGCGGCATGTTTTAGGAAGAGAGGAAGCAAGTTGTCTGCAGATGAGAAACAGGGTTTAAGTTTAAGGAGTCAGCTTTTAATGTAGCTAGTAGGTATGGGTTGAAGTGACAGTTATGTAGTTGGGGGGTGACTGGAGGATTAGAATGATTTAGGTTGAATTTAGGCAAGAGTTTGCTAATGGAATCTATGAAGTATGTATTAAAGATGGACGCAGTTTCAAGGGGTGAATTGTTTGGGCAAGGATTAGGTGTTGATGGATTACCTGAGTGGAAAATTTGGTTGAAAGTGTTCCAGAATTTTTGGGGATTTGTAGGTTGTGTAATAAGGATTGTGTGATAGAAGTCGTTTTGTCTAGGTTTATGCACTTTTTGGACAGGTTACGGAGTTCCCTATGTCTATGGAGGTGTATGTGTGATTTTGTCTTTGTCCAGAGTTTGCATGTGGAGTCTCTGTTATGAATGATAGGTAAAGTTGATCTGGTGAGCCGGGGGGGGGGGGGGAACGAGATTTTATTCTTAACAGTTCTGAGGTGTGCTAGGGAGCTCAGTATATTAAGGAATAAAGAGTTAAATTGAAGGACTGCATCATCAAGAGAGAGATAAATTGATCTTTCCAATAGAACAAATTGGTTTGGGATTACTTGATTTGAAAGGGTATTTCAGAGCTACCCAGTTAAGGCTTCTGTACATAGCACAAACAGAAACATGTAATTCAAAGTGGAAAGGGATGATGTTGAAACAGGGACAAAGCTCATGAAATAAGACAAGACAGGAATTTTGGATACAGATCTTTAGGGAAAATAACAGTAACCATACAAAATATTATAATCATAAAGTAACAAAAGGTATTCTAAGAACTAAGCCAATATGGGAATGGAGACAGAAAAGTCTGCCAGTAGGGATGACTACTTTTAGGGCTAAAGAGAATAAGCAAGAAGGGGTTGGAATTTACTTTAGAAAACTGGCCCAAGAACCAAGGTATTGGGAGAAAATATTAAGACAGGAAAACATAATAGAATGGGAAGAGGCCAATAATTCATTTGGAGTGCAGGATGGTGACTGCCTTCCCTATCAAGGATTGATATCAGAGTACAGGCAAAGCAAAAGGAGTAGGGGGATCCTAAGTGATAGGCCAGCACTGGTAGAGTTTTCAGTAGTATCTGGAACAAAATCTGTTACTTAAAAAAGGGATAAGTAGTAGGGCATATACAATATTGTATGATAACTATAGGAATCAATCAGTGGAGGTTAGAAAGGAATGGGAAGAGAGACTGGATAAGCAATTCACAAAGAAACAGTAGGAGGATATATGTATGTCTTCCAGTTATGTAGCAAAGTCTGGAAGATTTAGGATAGTTGCTTGAAATTATTTACATATGAATTTTTGTACCCCGAGCAGACACCAAAGAATTTTTCTTCGGGTAGATTGCAAATGTTGGAGGTGTGATGAAGAAGAAAGAGTTAATGAGTTGGTAGAGTTTAAAAGTTCCCTGCAGAATACTGTGTCAGAAATACCATGTGAACAAGTTGGTGTAACTAAGGAAATTATTTTTTTGAGCTTTGATAGAGAATCGGAATTGCAAAGACATGGTAAGGCCTTACTGAGTTTAATTCTGGTGGCTGCCAAAAAAGCAGTTACTAGAAAATAGAAAACAAAGTCTAAACCAGCCATAGTAGAAGTAGTGACTATAGTAACAGAGATAAAAGAACTGGAAGTGGGATCTTTAAAAAAGGGTATGAGAAACTTACATAGAAAAAATGGGAACTGTGGGAATAATGCATGCAGAGTAATGTTTTGGAGGGGGAATGAAGTTTAATGGAAGGCAGGAATTGAATGAGTTATGTAATGTTTGACTGACAATGACTGTATAGAAGACTAGAAGTTGTGTATAATGTTTGCAACTGAAAGTACACCAGTATGGTTTATTTCCATTTATGTAAGTGATGATTCAATAAAAAAAGCTCTGCTGAATTGAACTGTGGTATTGGTTTGTTGTAGGGGGAGAATGGTAGTTGTTGGGAAATATTAAAGCAATACTACCACCTTTCCTCTTTATACTGTCAATATAGATGATATTATAGCTGGGGTAGTAATTTTTTAGTAGTTTGTGCTGGGTTTAAGCCAAGTTTCAGTTATAGTGAGAATATTAGGCTTTTGCTGGGTAATCCAGGCCGGTGGTTTAGCATTTTTATTTCTTATACTCCTGATGTTTTTGCTGGCAAAAGTAAAATTTTGGGTGGGTTGATCATTGTGGGGTTAGAATACTGTATGGAACAGAATTCTGTTGATGTTGATTGTGATAGGTGTGGTAAGGATTTGGGTGACTGTCTCCTGTTAGGAGGATTTTAGTATACTGCGGTGTTATTTAGTCTTATTTTTTGGAGTCCAATTTTCCACATCATTTTATTTTCATTTGAGTTGAAATGGAGTTAATCAGTTTGTGTTTGGGTAAAGCTGAGGGGCACCATTAAATAGGTTTGGTGCAATGTCCATAGAGTTTAGGGAGGCAGTATGGATAGAGGGTTGGTACAGAGTGGGAGAGATGTTGACAGCTATTATTGAGTTATGGTAGGGTGAGAGATGGCTATGTAGGAGGAGGAAAAACATAGAGGTTAAGTTGAGGAGCAACATGATTAAGTAGAAGAATCTGTATTTTATTGATGCCAGATAGTGAGGATGTGGGAATCGAGAGGGATGCAAGAAGTTGCAAGGCTGTAGGATATTTAGTGGTGGTGGAGTCTGAAATTTGGTGAAAGGAAGAACTTTCTATGAAGAAAGTGAGTTAAGTTATCCTGGTAACTTCTCTTTATGTTTCTGAAATGTGAGAAATAGAGGAGTTTGAAAGGTTAGCGTATGAAGATGTAGTTTTGATAGGAAGTATTAAGGTTTATTTGGGGAAAGTAGACGTTGAAATGTAGAAGAATGGCTAGGTGCTGTTGGGGAGTGGTCTGATTATAAATGAATATAGAGCAAAGCAGAGTATGGGAGAGAGAAAGGTTGTCGGGAAAGATGATAAATATTAGGGAGAAGTTGGGAGATAGGAAAATACAAACTAGAGTAAGGTGTTGTATGATAGTAGTAAGGTTGTTTGGGAATGGTTAGAAAATGGGTGTCACAACTGAAATGTGTACGTGGGAAGTATAATGATATAGTAAAAGGGGTGGCTGGGAATTGGAGTGTCAATTATTACAGAAATCAGTATGTTTATAGCTAGTACAAAGCAATCAAAAGGTTAGCACAAAGTATAACATGTTTTCTTTCATTTATTGAATTCAGAACTCAGAAAGCTAGGGAGGCTAACTGGCATATATAACGTAATCTGTTGTCAAGAGAAGGGACACTGTCCAACCTAGTAAGTGGTTCAGAGAGTGCAGGACTGCTCCTTGGGCTGGTTATCATAGCCACTGTCTAGCACAGGGCAGGCATGTTTTGGGCTAGTTAAAGTTAATACACATCAAGGTTCTTCATGTTAAACTTGCTTATATTGCACAATGACAAACTTCTAGTTACATTTATTAACCAGGTAAGAACACTTGTCCAAATACCTTTTTTATGCACAGGAAGGTTTGAAATATAGGAAATCAAAATATTGAGTCAGTTATGCTGAGATTTTAAAGCATGAACAGAAAAATATTGATAAATACCAGAAGGTAAAATGTCAACTCACACGAAACTTTTGCAAGTTGTGAAAACAATGAACAACATTAATTGGTTTTGAAAGATCACACTTCCCTGCTTCTGTACATCTTTATTGTATTAAAAAAAAAACGTACACTGTCATACAACCGTGGGGGTACAGTTCATAGATTCATTGGTTCACAAGTAGTTTCTAGGCCTGGAGTCAAGGAGACCATTAAGAAGCCTAGTTTAGTGACTTCCTCAAGGTCACACAGTAGGCAAATGTAGGATAAGAGAAAACCACTCTTTGACAGTGCAATGAGAGAGAAACAGAGATATGTAATATTTGTGCAAGGAGCACTGTACATTGCTAGGGTGATGTTTCCTTATTTTGACTGTTCTGCAGATGTGGAGTTGGTGTATACAAATAAGGGAATATTTTGGGGGGCATAGAGCTACAGAGATGCATGACACCCACACAAAACACTGATTTTTGTTTTTCATTGTTTGTACTGTGTGGCACAGTTTTTATGTGTGAATTTACGTTTTGCTTTTCTTTATTTTAAAAATGCAGTACCATAGTGACAAAATGATGATTTTACATTCAACAAAATTTATTTGAATTTACATGTTCAAACATTTCTTTTTCTTTTTTTTAATATTCTCCATGCTTTGCAAGATTTTATAGGATCATGGGAGGTTGCTAGATAAATTCATCACTCAGCAAATTTACTATAGCCATTTACTGTTAGTTCAGCACACTGTTGGGTGAGCCCCTTAGGGTTGTATATATAAATGAAAAATGCCTTATGGTTATTCTTATCATAGGAGGATGCTTTTTGCCTTAAGGTTGGCTTTGATGGACTTGATTAGTTTCCTGAGTTGCTTGTTGAGACTGTTGAGAGAATTTTTTGCCTGTTGGACATAGCCCTTCCTAGTTTTGGACAGGATTTTCTTTCTTTTGGTATGCAACCTATTTATACTGTGACCCACCAAGGGGTCTTCTTTTGGGAGTTTATCCTAAGTTTGTTTCAGTTTGGTACTGCTGTTTCTATGTAGTTATCGGAATACTTGTACAGGGTTTCCGTAAACTCTTCCACATAGGTCACAGTGTTGTCTGAGTTGGGGGATGGGTAGGCCACAGTGTTGTCTGAGTTGGGGGGATGGGGCTTGGAATTTAACTATGTCATCACTTAATATAAGGCAGTTAACCTTGGAAAATTTCTTAAGAATTGTCGGGTTTGTTGGGAATTCAAGCTTTTATTTTTATTTCAAGGGTGACCACTTTGAGATCTGATTTGACCAGTGAGAACGTTACACTTGGGGGTGCAACATTCCCCCAGATTTTTGAGTATTAGATCCAGAATCATACCTCTCAGCTTCTTAGCACAAGAAAACTGGACAAAGCTACAAATAATGAGTGGACAAAGGCCCAAAAATAGGGGAAGTTTTAAACATTGCCCTTAGAAACTTAGAAAGTTGCTAAAAAAAATGTTTGTGTTACAATGCATTTTCTAAAAGATATGAAGTCTGAAACTATTAATTTGTGAGTACAGTCCTCACTGATTGCCAGAATAACACAGATTTTATGAGGGACAGATGCAAAACATAAGGCAACATTCTGCTAAAATTTGGACAGTTGATAGCTAGGTCCAACATATGTTTACCCCTTTTACGTGTGCCTACTAATAAGTGAAATATTTTATTATTCAACTAATAAACTTGTAGCTGACTGCACTGGTGGTTGGCGACTTTAAAGCAAGAGAAGGAGGAGCTGCATGAAGGGTTGCCAGCTTTTCAGATGCCCAAAATGGGACACAGGTGATGTGACGAAGTATGTTGGCATCACAGTGGTGTAGGCAAGACTGCACTGTAGTAGCTGTAGAAATAACTGAAAGAATGCAGGGGGTTGAGAGCCTACCAGCCCCTAGAAGTCATGGGGTTCTAGATGCTCTGTGGTGCATTTTAGAGCTTTTTTTCTGAACATTTAACTCATTGATGGCTTTAATGAAATTCATGAGTAAGGAAATAAATTTGGTCTTATTTTTTTTAATAAAGAAACAACTTGTGTCCAGGGCTTAATGTTCAAAACCAGCAGAATAGTAATTCCCAGTATACTGAGAAGACAAACACTTGCGAGGATCTGTGTATGTATATATGTGGTATCATATGTAAGGATAATAAAGTGCAAAGAAGGAGATATAATGTGAGTAGTTGGCAGGAGTATTATCTTATGGAGAACAAGTACATGGAGTTGCGCCACTTTAATAATATATGATTAAAATATTTGATTGAAATGATGTGAATGAATAAGTATATAAATAGTAGCCACAGTCATGTATTTCAGCTCTCTGCTGTCAGGTACATGCAATGCATCACATTATAAACAGTCTTCATATGCATATAGACAAACATGCTCACCAGTTACTGAGGGTTTATTGACTTTACACCCTAGATGTCTGACTGTGGTCAAATAAATGCATAAGTAAATAATGTTTCCATTAATGTATTTCAGACCATCACTGTCAGACACATACAGTGCAACTCCCAACACATATGTGCCTATCTGTTACTTGATATTGTATACCTCAGATGTATGATTGTAGTCATGTTTATGAACAAATACATAAATCGCCAGAATAAAACATTTAAGCATTTTTCTATCATTTGCATACAGTGCAACCCACATCTGTGTGCAAGTAGACACACACTCATACATCAGTTGCGGCTGTTTTATTGAATGCATGCCTCAGATGTCGATTGTGATAAAATAAATATTTGCCACAGTAATAAATTTGAAATGATTGCTGTCAAATGCATGCAGTACAACCCACTGCAAACACCCCACCTGTCTGTCTCTCTCCCACCAGTTACAGTTGTTGACTGTATATGCCACTGATATCTGATTATGGTTTAATTATTAAATAAGTAAAATGAGTAAGTATTTGTCATAGTAATTTATTCCATTTGTTGCTGTCAGACACATAAAATGCAACATATTGCAACACCCACCAAACACACATGCAGATAAGACCACAGTAATAAATGTCAGATCACTACTGGCAGATGCATACAGTGCAATCCACTGTAACTCCCCCAGTCACAAACACACCTCACACATATGTGCCCTGCAGTTGCAGCCCCTTTGTCAACTCTGTGCAGCTCAGATATCTGATTGTGATCAACTGAATGAATAATTAATGGTCATAATAATGCATTTCAATTTGTCATTGTGAGATACATAAAGTCTAGCCCACTGCAATCCCACCGAACACCTGTTGCAGCTACTTTTTTGCCTCTGTACACCTCAGATATTGATTGTGAGTAAATAAAAAAATGCCACAGTAAAGTATTTCACCTTGTTAGCATCAGACAAATACAGTGCAAAAAACTGTAGCCTCATCCCAAAGCAAACACAAAAGCACACAGACACACACACACATGCACTCACACAGTTTTAACTTTTTTAAAAAAAATTATATGCAGCCTTCCTGCAGGGTGGCTGGGAGTGGCACAGTTGATCATATCAGGAAAGATCAGAACAGTATAATTTAATACAAAATAAACAAACAAACAAAAAAACACTTGGAACAATGCACCTTGCTGTCTGTGTCTTTTTTCATAGCTGTTTGACTTGCTTCTTAAGCTGCCTCAGACACCAGTTACCTGAGGCAGCCTGAGCCAAATAGGAATTGGCTGCTTGCTGCACCCTCTAGCAGACCAGCCAGCCAGAATGGTAGGAGGACTGTAGTAAGATGTAATCACTTTATTCTGTGTTGTTGCATACATAGCAAAGATGGACTGTGAAACTAGCCATGCATTTCAGTGCACTTACCAGCCAAATAAGCTGACTTTTTTTCCTGTTACAGAAGTTGGAACTATGTACATGATCAGTAGCATGTGCAGAGTTCGCAGTGTGCATGCATGGCATTGCAAATCTCAGAATGGAAAAGTTGACTGTTTTATTAAAAAAAGACTAATGAAATTAATAAATAAGTAAATGCATTTTTTAATTTGTCAGGGATGCATGCCAGCAGCCTAGTAGCATGAGCCGCCCCTTGTTGGCTAGTTATCGAGGTGTGTAGGGGTAATTATACAACTTTAGTGAAGTATAGCTATTGATATATGACCTCTGCAGTGAGACAGTTTTGTGAGTACTAGTGTTGACTAATTTGATTGTGCTTGCTTATTTTAAGATTATTCAGTAATTCTTATCTTGGAGTGCCAGAGTATGGCTTGTGGCACCATGGTTGTATAGAAATAGGAGGAGGGAGACTATGGTAGCACTGAAGAAGTTATTATTAACCCCCCGTGGACATTATTGTGTATGTGCGAGTGTGAGTTGGCATGAGCTGAGATCTATTTACAGGTCTGCAAGGCACTGGGCTCAGAGTGCAGAGAGTAGAATTCTGGGAACCCAGTCAAGGCATATTATGTGTAGCTTATCTGGGCATGACAGGTATTGGTCATTGTCTAAGGTGGCAGTGCTCATTTGCCATATATTCTTAAGGCTAAAGCTCTGACGTATATTGGTGGCAGTGATTTGTAAACTGGACTTGTATGGCTTGCAAAACACTTTTCTTTTCACCAAATGGTGTTATTTACCATTACACCTACAAGTTAAATGTACAGAAATATATATTGCTTAGCAACGGACAAAAATGCGCTCTGTAGATTATGTAAGACTGTCAGTTGTACATCTGACCAAACAGTATAAATCAAAATAAATCACACTTGCAGATATGAGGAAAGATGAGATGAGATGATAGTAGTCTTGGTTTCAGTTAAACATGTTGGTATCAGACAAATACAGTGCAACAAATTGCAGCCCCCCCCAAAGCAAGGTAAGACAATGGGTCATATGTCTGTTAAATTCATTGAATCTGAAGACAGCCCAGTAACAAAAGTAGGTTCTTAGCATGCAGCAAAAAGGCAACTCATAGTGTTCCCGTTTAATCTCAGAATGCAGTGTGAACTTTGGAAACTACAGCTGGAGATATAAAAAACTGGGGATTGTATCTGTATAGGAGGAAAGGATACATCAGCTTAATGGCTGTGGCACAGGAGAGGAGGAATGAGCAACAACACCTACTAACCATGGTCATAGTAATGCATTTCACTTTGTCCAGAGATGAATAAAGTGCACCCCACTGCACCCCCACCAGACAAACATGCAGCTTTAACCACCAGCTGCAGACACTTTTTTTTGCCTCTGAACACCTCACATATTGATTTGTGGTGAGTAAGTAAATAAATGTCATGGCAAAGTATTTCAGCAAATTGGTGTCCTACAGGTACATTGCAACATAAGAAAATGGAGGGGGGAAGAAGGAAAAACATAGTGCTAGCATGAGAAATGGATGTTCAGTCTTTACTAGGTGCACATGAATAGTTGGAATGTTAACCAAATATTGAATGCCATGGCCATTACTAAATTGTTTCTACAGTATAAAGAGGTGATTTTGATAGTTTTATTAGGGCAGTTAAGGGGTTGTGCACTCAGCACCAAACAAATCAAGTGCATTGGGTAAGATTTTTAACTTCTCTACTAATGGATAAGGTAGTGCATGTTATATACTGACTCTCAAAAAAATTATACATGTTCTTAATATTTCAAATTGATCTGAGATGCTTAAAGAAAAATGTTTAGGTGACACTGGAAAAGTGGACAGTGGTAGTGACTTCACTATTAAATTGGGCTGCTACTTTAGTAGGAAAGTAACTGGGTGTCTGATTACAACTTTTGAATTTCTGGGAAAACTTATGATAAGGGAACAAGCTTTCAGTACTTTGGCTGATCATACACAATCTTCCACACATTGAAGTTTCTTACACTGTTTTGTTTTTGGACAAACTGTACTTGTTTAGTGGGTTGTTTGAGACTTCGGGGATACCATGGAGATTACTTGATTTTTTGTTGATAAAAAATAATTTACAATCATATTTAGATATGTTACCAATTCATGTAACACCGTACAAATTGCAGAAGGAGTCATTACTGGGCACATTGCGGGTGCTGCGAAGAGCACTTTTGGCTAACATTGAAGAGAGAAACAATACTAATTTCATGAACTTTAATTGTACTTTGACTTAGGAATGGGGTCCATTCCCGTCATGGTATTAGAAACCCAAAAGATTTGGAGAAATTAAAAACGAGAAAAGTTCCCTCAAATAAAAGAAAAAAAGCTGATACAAACTGATGACTAGAAACAGGGAATATATAAAACTGGATAAAAGGTGATAGTACTTATTCTTTTGCAACAGAATAAGCTACAGGCAGCAAAGGATGGTCTTTGAAATGGTAACTGTGCAGTAAAGTATCCAGGCTGGAAGCAGACTCTCAAAATTGTACCATGTTAGTATTCGTAATCCCTACCAAGATAGAGAGAGAGGGAGAGAGACTATGTAGTGGATTACAGGGGGAAAAAGAGTGGGTCCTGACAATGCACTTTCTCACTGAGGCTCAGATGGACAATTCAGTTGACAAAGTAGTGCTTTCACAGCAGCTGTACTTTAGCCACATTCAGGAAGTTGCAGCAGTAGTACAAGAGGTTGGGGACATGTTCAGTGTTAAGACAAGAGGAGAACTATGTAGGCATAGGGACTCAGCGGCTCTTTCAAAGTATGCATGAGCAAGTTTGGCAAATCCATGCAGGAAGAACCATGGTAGGTCATGGATCTGGAATAATCCAGGAATTCAGTAGTCCCTTTGCTTCACTGGTAGTGCTGGTTCCAAAGAAAGATGGGAGCATCAAGTTCTGTATTGACTATAGAAAGTTAACATCACAAAGTCATATGTTTATCACATGCCTAGAATGGATGAATTGTGTGACAAGTGGGGCAAGGCTAAGCATCTGCGTCTGACTAATCTGAACTTGCAGCATCACTGAGTTACAAGATGAAGAAATATTTGGCAGCAGTTTAAAGCTTCATTGGGTGGGAGTCCTTTACAATGTAACATAACCTTTTAGGGGAAACGCCAAGTTACTTGGACAGTAGAATTACCACTGGGCTAACTTCATTAGTTGTTGCAGTGTTGGGGGAGCAGTCAGATAAAGTGTAAAGCTACAAATGTAAAAACACTGACAGTACCACAGCTAGGAAATTTATTACAAAAAATAAAGTAAAAAACAAAAATTACAATTAATAAATCCTTACAAAACAGTGGTTAGCACTTTCAGGGATCCATACTGTCAGTGTTTTTACATTTGTTGCTTCTCACTTTTCACTGATAGTTTTGTGCTTAGAGAGGATATTTACCTTTATTTAAAATGTAAAGCTACTCCATACTGTGTATTGCACTCATGATTAGAAACACTCCCATACCGTTGTTCTGTATTGAAGACATTGCTTAGAATATAAACCAGTACATTGAAACATGTCATATATACTATGTACTATTTCAGATGGAGACTATGTTGTTAGAAACTAAAGTTTACTTCGGAGTGACCATGAGATTAGGTAATATGAGTGAGATACTTATAATTCTGGGACCATTGTTAAGCAGCTGATATATATATATATATATATATATATATATATATATATATATATATATATATATATATATATATGGTTCCACTTGAAAACATCTAAACCACAACATCTAAAACCCAAAACATCGTAAACTCATAACATTGAATCTCAAAACATTGAAAACTGCAAAGCAACTATAAATAACATCCCACAGAGGTTTTACTATGCTTATGCAGGGGGGATAAGCCCCCCTGCACCCCCCCATGTGGGGGTCTCCACCCCCCACACCCCCGTAAATTAAATATACCAACTCTGAGGTTGCACTACAGTGGGGGAAAAAGTTAATTTCCTAACCCCACTGTAGTGCAACCTCGGAGTTGATATATTTAATTTATGGGGGTGGAGGCGGAGCCCCCCACTTGGGGGGTGCAGGGGGGCTTGTAAAACTAGTAAACAGTGTGTGGGATGTTATTTATAGTTGCTTTGTAGTTTTCAATGTTTTGGGATTTTTTTTTTAAATGCTGTATTCAAGTTATCACCTAACACACAGGTAAACTTGTTAATAGAAAAGAACATAAACCATATTTACATTTTTCATTTACGTACATTATACATTACATATGTTTTCTTTCTTTATAACAATTGTCATTCAGTCCAACGTTATATAAATTGCTCAGTTCCAGTTTTCCCTTAAACCTCACTCCTGAAAATTATTCTGCATGTCAGTTTATTCCTGTGTAATTTGCTTCTTCCCTTTTCATAGGTTCGTATCTGAATACAAGACAAACTGCCCTGAAAAGCCATGTTAAGCTGTGTACCTTGTTGTGTACATGAGGCAAAGACTTTAACCATTACCCAAGACCCACCCCAGTACAGTCAGTTTAGATTTTGATTTCCATTATATAGTAATTGCTTTTGTTTTTGGCAGCCAGTATAAATAAACTTAATAAAGCCTTATTATATCTATGCAATTCAGATCCTGTGTTCCAGCTCAAAAGTATCATTTCAGTACTTATAGCCATTTGCTCCCCCACCCCCCAATGTTTCTGTCAGAGTACTCTATAGAAAATTTTTAAAGTCTGCCAGCTCATTCACCATCAAGTTTATTATCTGGCTGCTGTGGATATGAATTTCAAAACCTGATATTTGGGTTTCTTGTCGAAGAGTTTGTACAAGGTTTATCTACAATAGGCAGTTGCTGGAAAAATCTTGTAGGCCTGTAAGAAAGTGGCTGAATCACTCACTCATATGCATACCTCTCAACTTCTTAGAACAAGAAATCTGGACAAAGGCAGAAATAATCAGGGACAGAGGCCCCAAAATATGGATAATTTTCAATATTGCTCTTACAAACATAGAAAGTAGATAGAATAACATGTTTTGCATTAGCAGAATTTTTTTGAAGGATATGATGTCTAAAACTCAAATGTGTGCCATTATTTTCTGACTTCGGTCCTCAATGATTTGCTAGTGATTTGCTGGAAAACCACAATGTTATGAGAAACAGAGCAAAAATATGAGGAAAAAATCTGGACATTCTGAGAAAATCTGGACAGTTCATGCAAGTACATAAGAAGAGTCTCACATGAAATAACACTATGTAGAAAAAATACATTGTAAATGTAGGGGATACTAGAGTATTATAAGTGTATAATAGTATTGCTTCTTTGTGGAATGTTTCTTGAATCCAAATACTTTGGTAGAAGTAGATGTACCGTGTTCTATGATCAGTTTGGGTCAAATTAGGAAGCAGTCGTACTCTGTGTTAACTAATTACATACATTTTTGGCATAGGATTTAGTTTGTGTCAAAGTAGGAAGCAGTCATGCACTGTGTAACTAATTATATTAATTTTTGGCATAGGATTTTTCTGTTATTTTTCAGTCACAGAAGACAGTTGTTGACGGATTGAGTGGGCCTGAATGAAGGTAGCACACACGATTTTGTGCTGTCTTGTAAAGAAGGATGACATATTTTTTGTCAGTATGACTACACAATGAATCAAGAGAATACCAACATTTTATGAGAGAACAGGCATCAGTTTTGAGGCTTTAATGTTTGTCTGAGAAATTTGCTGTTGTTAACACTATACATTTAGTTGAATGATTTTGTAGCAAGCAGTCTGTGATCACCTGGTAGTGAAATAAATGTATATATGCACAGTATTTATTCAGTTAAATTAACTTTTGGCATATGATGTTTCTGTTATTGTTTGTTTACTAGATGTTAGGCTACAATGGAATTAGCACTGGGTCTAAAATAAGGGCCCAACACCTGCTTATTTAGTATGGCCTCTTGACCAGTCAGTACTTGAGTTTTAGCTAAGCTTTTTGACTTTCACTAATGCAAGAACAACAGTTTTGAAATAGTAAGAGGTTTGTTTTATGTTTTAGTATAGGAGGGTAGTCTGGAGTTATGATTGCGTTATCAGCCTAGACATTGCAATGAGTAAGCAAGTATGGGTGATTCAGTAGTCTGTGAGACCTTAAGCAAGGTTTTACAGTTTATACGCTGCATAAGCCTAAACTTACTTCACCAGGGAACTCAGAGCGTCTTTCTCATGCAGAGAACATATAGATATAGATGCAGTCCTAATTATCAAGAGTAGACTTCTTGAACTGATTCATCAAGCTTGCCTTCTCCACCAGAAGTTGTGCTGTTCTGTAAGAGGCTTATATTAGTTTAAGGAGGTATGTAAGGAAAATCTGTCCCACCTCCGAATGCTGTGTTGTAGATTTGCATGAAATAAAGAAAAAAAAAAAAACAATTGTAGGGATTTGCATGCGATAAAAATCATTGAAAATGGATTTTAGTGAGTTTGTTCTAGACATGAAGGACCACATCATTAAACTTCTCTTGCACCAGTATATATTAAAATGTCTAAAACAGTAGATATCTCTCAAGTAGATCAAC
Source organism: Protopterus annectens (assembly GCF_019279795.1). Lineage (NCBI taxonomy): Eukaryota > Metazoa > Chordata > Ceratodontiformes > Protopteridae > Protopterus > Protopterus annectens. The sequence goes on from NC_056746.1 coordinate 837,794,215, forward strand.
GGAGTGAACAATATTTGTAATCAAAATAAGTGATTGCACATCTGACAACCTGGCACCGAGTAAACAAGGAGTCATTACATACGCAGTGTAAACACAGTTTGAGGAAAGAAAATCAAATAATAGTTAATCTATAGTTCATTGTTTTGGGGGGGGGGGGTCATCAGTTTTTTTCTTTTGACCCACAATTTTATAACAGCAAGTTTAATGCAACCCCTTAATTATAGTCATCTAGTGCTTACTGCTTATGTCACACATTCAGAAAAAAAATGAAGGGGTGGTTACTATGTGAGTAAATCCTCTGATTTAGAGTAATAGGTTAATAGGATTGCACAAGAATGATTGTACTGCCTGTATGACTCATTAATACAGAGAAAATCTGTTGTTTTGGGGGCATCTTACTTGCATTGTTTTGTGTATTATGCAGATCCTACAACTGTCTTTTATCATGTCTGTCTTACTTACAGCAGTGAAGGTGGCGCTACCTTAGACAGACTTCTACCACCAGTCAACACACCAGTGACTCGAGCTACTCGGAAAAGGACCACTAGCCAATGCAAATCTGAGCCACCCTTGCTACGCACAAGCAAAAGGACAATATACACAGCAGGAAGGCCACCATGGTACAATGAGCATGGTACACAATCCAAAGAGGCATTCATAATTGGTAAGTGCATTCCCATGAGGTGGGAATGGGGTATGAAAGGGCAAGAAATGCAAGCTGAGCACTGTAGCTGGAAAATGAAAGGCTAGCACCAATGGGGTCTAGTTAGAATGAATCACACACACATATGCATTAATACATGAACACTCGTGTGCACATGAAAGCACACTTGCACATATGGTCTTTCTTTTTCCCAGACTAGACAAGTTGAGGAATGTCCCAGAGTCCTCCCACAGTTACTAATTTAACTAATGAAGAGTAGAAGCTGTCACCTAAATGTACATAGAGAGTAGGTGTGATAAGTGATCAAACGTTGGACTGCACTCACAGGGATAATTATGTGAGGGATGACCTAAACTGGGGGATATTTATACAGTACAATTACATTTTGCATTGAAAATGCACTGGGGTAGTTCAACTTTTGACTTTTAAAGTGAGGTGAAATTTGTGTCTTAGATTAACAGATCTGATTGTCAAGCCTACAATAACATCATGTTGATATATACATACATCTGTGTGTGTGTGTGTGTGTGTATATATATATATATATATATATATATATATATATATATATATATATGTGTAGAGAGAGAGAGGTATAGATATGTATGTATGTGTGTGTGTTTATGTATGTTATATGCATAAATACAGATAGACAGATGCCTTCCCCACCCTGAGTTATTATATCCTGTTGCATATCCAGTGTTTTATCCACTGAATTATGTTGTGAGTAATAGTAATATGTTTAGTTTGCCAGTTATTTCTTCATATGGAGTAGTGCTGAATGCCTTAACAAGGCCAAGGTAAGTACAGTGCATTGTCAGCACTTCATTAAGCGCTACTGTAATATATTCAAAGAATGCAACATGACTGAAAAAGTAAAAACTCTCTTTAATAAATCCATACTGTTTGTCTAACAGAGGCAGGTCCCCTTTGTCCTTTTTTAATTATGACTCTGTCCAAAATATCAAGACTGATAGGTATTAAATTGGTTGAGTCAGATGTGATCCCTTCCATGAATTGGTACCACTGTATCCTGTTGTCTTAGGTCAAGGATTTGTCTATGTGTCTAGGTATCTTAGAAAACCTTGTTCAGCATGCTTAAGCAATATAATGGAAAGCCTCTCAGACTGATGGACATAGCATCGCATTAGTCAGTTGTGACCCCTTCCATGAATTTGTACCACTGTAATTTGTTGTCTTAGGTTAAAGATGAATCCACATGTCTGAGTATCTTAGAAAACCTTGTTCAGCATGCTTATGCTATAGAATGGAAAAAAAAATGGAACTTGTACTTGCAGGAGGGAGTATTATTTTACCAGTAAAATGGCGAGCATACTGTACATTTGCTATAATGATAAGCATGTTTGTTCAGAATGTAAGAATGATTCCTTAAGAGTTCCAAAGGATTTCTACATAATGTTTAATAGTAGTACCAGCCTGCATAGTAAAATCTGTCATTTCAAAAATCTGTTCTTTGATTGTTTCTGTGTTCTTATATGTGTATGCATATGCCACTGCTTTATGCATAAAAAAAATGCTTGCATCTTTTTATCCATTCATGTAATGATATACACGTGCCTTTGTAGACTTCTTTCTTTTTCCCCAGGCTTATGTGGTGGAAGTGCTTCCGGAAAGACAACTGTTGCCAGGAAGATTATTGAAGCCTTGGATGTTCCATGGGTTGTCCTTCTGTCCATGGACTCCTTTTACAAGGTGAGTACATAAAACAGTAAAGGCAGCTCACATCTGGTTTATCCTTCCTCAGGTTAGTTTGCTAAGTAATTTGAAAAGTGCATAATGTTTCTGAAATAAAAACATTTTCCTGACAGTCACTTTCTTAATGGGTTTTTAGTGCACTGTCATATGAAAGATGGGCTGACAGTGGTGCAGTGGATAGCATTGCTGCCTCACAGCAATAAGTTCCATGTTTGATTTGCGGCTGGGGTGCTGTCTATGCAGAGTCTGCATGTCCTCCCTGTTTTTGTGTGGGTTTCTTCTGGGTGCTCCAGTTGCCTGCCACAGTCGAAACATGTGCAGTGGGTGGACTGGACACTATAAATTGGCCATAAGTGTCGGTATGCGTGCAAGTGTGTGGTGTGGATGAAATACCACGGTAGGACTAGCCACCTGGTGGTGTAATTCTTGGCTCTAGATAATTGTCAGCGTTGAAGTGACACCCTGACCCATGTGCAAAAATGTGAAAAAGGGGGTTCGGATGGATGGATATGAGAGATGGGGCTGTAAACACAGCACCAAAGTATAGCAGTTGTGACCATCAGAAAGCCACAGTTACATCCAGGACAGCATAATACCTGGATTTTGAACAAAATTTAAAAAGGCAACTGATACATTCATCATGTATTTATGTATTTTCATGCATTTGTACATTCAGTATTGTTATATGTCTCCCCAGTAGCACTAATTGTTTTGAAAGCTGTCAGTTTGTTTAAGCAATATTGCCTGATGTAAATTATCCATCTGAACTGTATCTGGCAAACCCCGCCACATTTTTATGTTGGTACAATTGTGATGTCATCCCCTGACTTCCTTACACTCCGGACATCTTGTGGCCTTACATAATGATCAGCATGCAAACACACTGCATAGACTCCATTATTCGGTCAGGAACGTGCAGTTTTTTAAAAACATCTATATCATTCATTAAAGCAGAGTTGCCTCATAACTAACTTAGTTATAAGTAGTCTTGTTTTTATTACGAACGGCCGCAGAAGTAATGAAAATATTCCCTATACGGCTTTCTGGAACATATCCTCTGTACTCTCTGTAGCATTGTGACACAAATGTCTGTGTTGGGAAGATCAGTATGGCAGTACAGCTTTACTGAAATAAAAAAAGTGTTAGTTTTCAGCAGGATACAACTAGAATATAAAACAGTAACAGACTGTTATGTGGTTGTTGGTTAGATTGGATTTACTCATGACTAGTGTTGTTAGGGCATAATATCAAAGCTCATTTGATCAAATCTACTGAAAATGCATGAGTGAATTCCACACAGACATGATATTTTGCTATTATAGTGTTTTATGTTTTGCTATTTCACTTTCCTTTTTATACTTTATTTGTATTTATTACTTATCTGTATAATAAAAGTGCTGGTATTGCTTTCTTCAGGTATCATAAGTTTTGAAGTATTACCTTATTTTCATCAACATGATGTCCATCAAGTATAAAAAAAGAGGATTCACCAATCCTGTGTAAACAATGCATTTTAGGACATCCATTTGTTGCAACTCACTTTTTATTTCCCTAGAGCTGCTGTATGAGAGTGCTGTTTTTGGTTTTGTTTGCAGCTTGTGCTCAAACACAGAAAATACTGTTTTTGCACACAAACTCTCTGCTCTCCTCTGACTCTGGATGTGTGTATTTATACTGCCACCAAGGGAGTGGAGTACCAACTGGAAAAAAATTATATCTAAAAGTTGGCGGCCTGTATTAGACACTGCTTGAATGTCATCCTCCTCTTCCTCGTCATCAACCCTTTTTTTCTCCATTCTGTACATGGGATTGGTGTGTTGTATCAACTGTCACCAGCTCGTTGTCACTCTCCTACCTTCTTTGGTCATGTCTGACTGTAGCAGGTATTCTCTAAAACAATCCATCCATCTCTTTGCTGGATGCCCCTGTTTCCTCTTGCATTCTTCCTGTTTGTTGCAAGTCTTCTTCACCAGATTGTCTTCTTTCCTGCACATGTGCCTTAACTACTGTAATATCTGCAATTAGAGTTACTTGGGCTTCTGCACTGATGTGCTTATTTCTTTATCTGTCCCACAGTGTGCATCCTACCATCCATCTCAGGCACTTCATCTCCATTACCTTTAACTTCCATAACTGCTGTGCCTTCACTGTCAGGTTTGTGTACGGTACAGTAGTACTGGTTGCACCACTGTTTTGTACACCCTACTTTTCAGCTTCTTTGACATTCTTCTGTCACACAGTACCCCTTACACTCTGTGCAAGTTGACTGCAGCCCCTCTGATTCTAGCACTGACCTCTCATTTAGACTTTTCTTCTCCTCAACAACAACCTTCATGATACTTGAAGCTGTTAACCTATTGTACTGTTTTCCCTTTAATATCAGTTTGTAACTTCTTCTGATTTCTCCATTTGCTGCCATGACAGCTGTCTTATCTGTACTCATTTTCATTCTGTATGCCTTCAGTTTTGCATTCCATTCCATTCTCCTGTCATTTACTGAAATTCTTGTTCAGCGTGTACTTGTAATGCCATACAGTCTGAATGCATCAGCTTTATTGATCTGTCCATTCTGAACTGTTTGCTGATGTAATCTGTCATCAGAATGAACAGAAGTAACAGAATATGTGCAGCCACTGCCACTTAGGAACCCCTCTGTCATTCCAAATACTGTTTGTACTTGTGTTATTGGGTCCTTGTACATAGTCTGCACTAATCCTACCAGTTATTTGGACATTAAGTCTTGCAGGATTGCCCTAATCATCTTTCTTGGGTAGTTGTCATATGCTTTCTCCAATTCTAGGAATGGCCAGTTGGACTTGCTTTTCATCTTCTTTTATCTGTCTCACTGTAAATATCTGGTTGGTTTTGCGGCATCCTGATCTGAATCTAGCTCATCTCTTCATCTTACTTTCTTTTGCTCTGCATACTTGTGTATCAGTTACCTTCTCCAGCATTTTCATTTGATATCTCTGTACTGCCCACAATTGTGAATGTCCCCTTTATTCGTGAACCCTGGAACTAGAATACATATTCTCCAGTCATCCAGGATACCCCTTTCTCTCTAACTGTCTCTAAATGATTTGGTTACATTTAGAGAATGATTAAACGTGAGTGCGTAAATAAGTGCTAAGCTGTGAACAGATAGCCTTTGTTTAAAATGGAGCGAGGCAGGTCAAGTAGAAACAATTTCCCTTCCCGTATTATATTTTGTACCCTTATAGTTCTCTCTAACTTAATGCCCACTACTTCCTAAATTTCACTATCTTCTTATTCTAAGTTTATCTCATAGCCTGCTGACTGTGTCTCATTTCCCTCCATTTCCTTCTCTTTTTCTTACCATGGACATCTACCTAGTTTTACTCCTTTCTCCACCATTTTTCTTGCACTGTACATATTGTGTAACATCTAGGAATTTTTTTATTACATATATAAATCTCCATTGTAATAAATCAGCCAGTTTCTCCAACTACCTTTGTGTCATGGAATGCTGAACACATTTACTTAAGAGTTCTTCTATCTCTTTTGATGATCTTATGCTCATAGAACACACTCAAGTACTCAAGGCTTACTTACTTACTTCTTCTACACTCTGATGTACTTTCACTCAACACTGTTTACCCAAGCATCATCAGGCAAGCAGGCTTAAGTCCATAAGGCCCAGTAGTCTGCTTCCACACAAAGAAATGTTTTAGTCATAGGTGACACTATAGTTAGGCATACGGTCTCCACACTCACCAGACTGGAAAAGAACAGGGTGACTATAAGCTACTTGTTCAGTGCTAGGCCCCTTGAGCCAGATAAATGTGACTTGTACTACAACATAGTGGTGGCCCATGTGAGGGCGAATGAGGGAGGTGTTCCACACAGAGGGACATGAATGAACTTAGTTTGCATGTGTTAGAGGCAGTAAAGACACTGGTTTTGTTTAGTTTCATACCATTACCAAGAATGAGGCCTAGATGCCAAGACAAGATATTGAATATAAACAATTGGCCACGTGATTGGTGTTATTGTAAGAAGAGATCCAAACTGTGTCAGTTTAGGATGAAGATAGTAGATACGAATTCCTGTTTTGTCAGGTGTGGCTTGCACCTGTTATACCAGAACTTCTACATACTGGCTAAAAGCTTCACTGCTCCCATAGTGCATTTCTTAGGCAGAGTGTCCCTACAGAACAGACTTAAACTCGAATTCACATCAAACTCGAATTCACATCAAGGTGGCACTACTGAACGCTAGGAGTCTAAACAGAAAGATGCTAGAACTTGAGGCCCTCCTGCAACTACAACACATTCATATTTGCGTGGTTATTAAGACATGGTTTCATTGCAAGGACAGCACTACATCTATACAAGAGGGCCTCCTCTCAGTTTTGTTAGACAGCAACTTTTTGTGTTTGTTGTAAAGTTTGTTGATGCTGGATGTCCACCAGGCTGGCTTGTTTTTACTTGGGGCTTTGGCTTTGATTATGTCTGGAACAGCTGAGTCGATACACTTTTACAAGTGATTGTACAGGACTTTAAGTGTAAGGTTTGGTGTAGTTGCCACTTCCAGCTGGGGGTGGGGCTTGGAATGCATTTATACCTTCCCCTAGGAGGGTATAGTTTGACTTGGTGAAATTTTTTAGTCTGACTTTGCCCTTTGTGAGTTCTGGTTAAAAAAAGCTGCTCCTACCTCATGTGTCATAAATGGTACTGCTCTTCAGATGGAGATGGTCATAAAAGATCTGGGTATTTGCACAAACAATTATCTCCCATTTGATCATCATGTTTCCACTGTCTGGCCCAGTTAATTGCCAGAGAATTCATTCTCCCCTTGTGTTCTTCCATTATCACACCCATCGTCAAATACAGTGCATCCTTTGGTATTTATAAATCCAGGGATGTTGCACAATTGTAAAGGTCCAAAAGAGTTCTAACAAAAAAAAAATTAAAGACCTTGAATGCTTTAGTTATCCCAAAGATTAATATGACTCTCCTTATAGTTTGCAGCTTTATGGCTGTTTTGAAGTGATGTGTCTAGCTTTTTGAGCCATGAAAGGCGCAATCGTATCTGACCTCTTGTATTTTTGCAAAACCAGCGCCTGTACATTAACCTACACTATAGACTTAAGTCTACACCAAAACATTAATAAGACTGTTGGAGGGATAGGATGTCCTTCAAGGATGCATCTGCAGTCATAACAAATGGGTTGTCCTGCCTCAGGCAGCCCTTCGGTCGGCCGGATTCCAAAGTCTGGGTCTGGCCTCGGCTGATGTCGCACTTCACCCGACGTCATAGCTGCTGGGGTATAAAGGCATCAGCCGACGCCATTTTCCTCAGTCTTTCTTGCCGCGCGGTGCCCGAAGCAGAAGCTGTTCGCAAGTGCCGGTCGGTCAGATCCAGAGATTTCAACTACTGAAGACTTCTAAAAAAGCTAAGTACCCCGTTGGGGACTCTTTCTTGCCTCAGCCGATGTCAGACAAAGTAAATAATTGTTTAACTCGTGGGAAACAAATACCTCATAAGGATTTCCACTCTTACTGCCTTCCTTGCTTAGGCCCAGACCACGACGTATCAGCTTGTTTAGCCTGTGCTTCCTTCAACCGATGGACTCTCAGACGTCGGTCGGAGTTTGCAGAAGAGTTTTTTGGCTCCACTTTTGCATATAAAATGACATCAGAGACTCCGACTACACATTTAGCTAAAAAACGCAAAGAAAAGGACCGACACACGCGGCCCATGGTTTCGGCTGAAACCACGGTTAGGCCTACCGCGAGTGTCTCAGTTTCGGCTGAAACCGAGACCTCGGTTCTCCCTTCGGCCGAAAGCATGCCTCCGATAACCGAGGCCACACAGGCCATGGCTGAGTCGGCTACAGAAATTCCTGCTGAAGTAGCAGGCACACAAGAGTTGTCTGACACTATTCCGTTGGACATCTCTATTCCTGCACGTGGGGCAGCTAGACCCCCTGCTTCTATGTCTATCAAGGCCTTTTCCAGGGCTAAAGCAGCCAAACATTCCAAGGCCTTACCTACAAAAGCTCCCTCTCACAGGCCTACCTCAAGTTCCCAGATTCTCAGCCTTGCTGAGGACCTTATTTCTCTGATCAGGGGAACCCAACCTCACCCAGACAGGGCCTCTCAACCCCCTCCTGAAAAGAGGCCTAGGACTGAACCCCCTGAACCTCTCTCCTCTGACTACTCCTCGGATGGTTCAGATTTATCTGACCATCAGGAAGGCCCGTACTCACCTTATGAGGATTCGGATGCAGAAGACTCCATTCCTTCTGCCTCACCTCCAGAAGAATTTTCATTTGGGGAAACCCTACACTCAATGAGGGAACACTTCCAATGGCAGGGTCAGGATTTTTCTGATTCTAGGAAAAGGCTAAGGACTTTTTTACACTTACCACAGCATAGGCCTTTAGCCATACCACCTGTACTATCAGTTGTTGATGATGCATACAATGATGCCAGTACTGCCCCTGATTCTCTTCCCCCGGCCCCTGCAAAGCCTGACAGATACTACAGGGTCCCGGATTCTCACTTCCACTTGTATAAGGCTCATGCTGCAGACCCAGAAACCATTTCTCAGGGCCCTAAGTGGCAGCTGCCTCTGCCAAAAACCCACTACCCTCTGAAAGAGAATCTAGAGCATTAGAGAGATGGGGTAAAAAGGTTTATACATCTGCTACTCTTTCTGCCAGGGCTTTAAACTGTCAATTTCACATGATACAGTACCAGGAATTTTTGTTAGATCAGCTGAATAAAAAGCTGGCCTCTCCTGAACCTTTAGACCGTAAGTCCCTTCAGGATTTGGTACACAACTCTCAGCAGGTCAGTAATCATTTCTTAAAATGTGGCTATGATGCACTGGAGGCTTCATTTAGATCAGCTATGACTGGAGCAGTGATTCGAAGGCATGCCTGGTTAAAAGAACAATCCTTACCAGACCATGTTAAGTCTAAACTCCTGGATGCCCCTATGGAGAAACAAAGTTTGTTTGGCTCCCCTGCACAGGAGGTTCTAAAGAAAGTGGAAGAAAAAGCAAAATCTGTCCAAACAGTCAAGGATTTTTTGCAGGTCCAACCTCCGAGGTTTAGCAGAAATTGGCCTTCAAAGAATTGGTCCTTTCCAGACACCTCCAGAGCACAGAGAGGCAGAAATAGATGCCCAAGAGGCAGAGGTCGATCTAGGGGTGCCTACAGGGGTCGTCAGTGGCAACCTGCCAACCAGAGAAGTGCCGCCACAGCTGCGACTGCAACCACTTCCACAGGACAGACACAATGACTTGGCTCTGATTTCGCCTACCAGGGAACAACTGGAAGCACCCTTGGGCGGAAAGTTAGCTTTATTCTCAAGAAATTGGCATTGCATTACAGGAGACAAATGGACTTTACAAACAATAGACAAGGGCTACAGGTTTCACTTCCACACTCTACCAAAAAAGAGAGGAATGCCAAACCTTCCACCAAGCCAGAAATCAGAGGCTCTAAAACAAATCATCAGTTTACTAAGGATGAGAGCAATAGAAAAGGTACCATCTATGGAACAAGGCCAAGGATTTTACTCCAGACTATTCCTTGTACCAAGAAAAGAAAATCATTGGAGGCCTATTCTCGACTTGTCCGCTCTGAACACATATCTCATTATTCCAAAATTCAAAATGCTGACCCTACAGCAACTTCTTCCCATGTTGGGCAAGGAGTCTTGGCTGGTGACTCTAGATCTCAAGGAGGCATACCTGCACGTTCCTATACGACCAGATTGCAGAAGACACCTCAGATTTCTTGCAGGATCAGAGCATTATCAATTCTCAGCATTGCCCTTTGGCTTATCTACTGCGCCCAGAGTATTCACGAAATGCCTGGCATCAGTAATTGCTCATGGCAGGCTTCAGGGAATTCAGATCTACCCATACCTGGACGACTGCCTAATACAAGCGGACAACAAGACAAAATTAATAAAGGATTTGGCCAATGTCATACAACTGCTGCAAGCCTTGGGATACACAGTCAACATACAAAAGTCAAGACTAGTGCCATCCCAAAGGATAACATTTTTGGGTGCAGAACTTACCCTCTATGCCGGATGGCAATGGACCTGTGGAACTTGGCCTTGAATCTCAACATCCAACTGCAGGCCAGATTTGTACCAGGGAAAGAGAATTCACTAGCAGACAGCTTAAGCAGAACTACCACGGATGCTCACGAATGGATGCTGCATCCAGATATTTTCAAAAACATAACAAAGAAATGGGGAATGCCAGAGATAGACCTGTTCGCCTCCCCACACAACCACCAACTGAAGAAATTCTGCTCAAGAATATACCACCCACTTGCCTGGAGGGTGGACTCCCTTTCTTTCAGCTGGAAGGCCCTGACAGTATATGCCTTTCCACCTCTTCCTTTGATGTACAAAGTTCTACTGAAGATCAGAGAAGAACAGCCAAAGGTAATTCTGATAGCTCCAGACTGGCCAAGGCAACATTGGTACCCACTACTGAGAAGCATGTCTCGGACGCACTCATGGCATCTACCTCTATGTCCTTTACTTCTAACGCAGAACAACTACAAGACCCTGCATCCAAACTTAAAAACGCTGCAGCTAACTGCTTGGAAAATTGCATAAAACAAAACCAACCTTATTTATCTCAGAGGGTTAAGGACATTATCCTGGAGGCTCGCAGACCCTCCACAAGGAAAACACATTCAGCCAAATGGAAAAGATTCCTCATTTGGAGTGCAGAAAAGGGAGAAAATGTCACAATAGCAAACCTAGCACACATCCTGGAATACTTAGCAGAACTGTTCCACAATGGCCTGTCCTATTCGTCCATTAAGATTCATGCATCAGCAATTTCAGCAGAGTACAACATGGATCCTCCTGTCTTCTCTCATCCTCTCCTCAGACAATTTTTGAGAGGGATCAAAAATGTAAAGCCTCCAAGGAAACCACCTCTGCCTGCATGGGAACTCAATTTTGTGCTAGAAAAATTAACACTTCCCCCTTTTGAACCAGCAGCAACAGCGGACTTACAGTTCTTATCTTGGAAAACTGCCTTCCTGCTAGCAATCACTTCAGCAAGAAGGGTATCTGAGTTACAGGCATTAATGGCAGTGCAGCCTTTCCTTATCTTCCATCAGGATAGAGTGTCTCTGAGAATCAATCCTACTTTTATGCCAAAGGTGGTATCCAGGGTATCCTTGAACCAAGCTATACATTTACCTACATTCTTCCCCAACCCACAGAACAGGGGAAAAACTACTACACACCTTGGATGTACACAGACAACTGCGCTACTATCTGGACAGAACCAAGGCCAGCAGAAAAACTGACCAGCTTCTGGTAGCATATGCAACAGGAGTGCAAGGAAAAGCAATTTCAAAACAGACAATCTCAAAATGGATAGGAAATTGCATTCAATTCTGCTACTCATTTCATGGAAAGACAACTCCTGAAAATATCAGGCCTCACTCCACAAGAGCTACAGCCACCACTACAGCTTTCCTACGAGGAGTGGCTACTAAAGACATTTTAGAAGCTGCTACTTGGAGCTCCGTGCATAGATTTGCCAAGCATTGTAATCTTCCTTTGTACTCCAGATCCCGAGCAGGTTTTGCAACTGTTGTTTTACAAGGGATCTTAACTACACCATCATTATCTTAGTGCCTCCTCCCCCAGTTTGGCTATGGTATTCTACCCATTTGTTATGACTGCAGATGCATCCTTGAAGGACATAGTACAGTTTTGTACCTACCATAAATGTAGATGTCCGATAGGTATGCATCTGCAGTCAGGATTACCCACCCTCCTTCCCCTCTGTGGTATTCCTAGGGTACTTACCCCTCTTTTAGCTAGCTGGGGGAATCTATTATGGTGTATTTGTTTGTATGTATATATGTATATATATTTTGCTTTCTACTGTTTGGAATTTTCTACATTTATCCAAATTTAGCCTTCCTAGAGGGCACCTGGCATCTGGGGCAAGAAACACCGAGGAAAATGGCGTTGGCTGATGCCTTTATACCCCAGCAGCTATGACGTCGGGTGAAGTGCGACATCAGCCGAGGCCAGACCCAGACTTTGGAATCCGGCCGACCGAAGGGCTGCCTGAGGCAGGACAACCCATTTGTTATGACTGCAGATGCATATCTATCGGACATCTACATTTATGGTAGGTACAAAACTGTACTTTTCTAATACAGTGTATTTCTAGCCTGTGGAATAAGTTGTCACTGTATGTCAAACAAAGTACTACTTTAGTTACCTTTAAGGCCAGTCTTGCCGACTGGATGGGTAGACACACATTTTCACCAGGCTTATCATGTAATGCCCTGCTTGACAAGAGTAGCAATACCTTTTGTCTGCTTAAAGTTGTATATGGCTAGGCATATTATGGTCCCCCATGATCACTTTGGCATAGTATTACTGCATTTCTACTATCTTGATGTTTGTATATTGAAAATGTATGTAGTTGCTGATTCTTTTAACCATCAGAGCTTTTCTTCCTGGGCTTCCACTTAGAATGAAAAACTTGGAATTTCTTGATTTTCAGATTAACATAAGTAAGTCATATGTGTTGAGAATTTGCTGCAATTTATTGTTTTACCAGACAGTGGTAGCAGCAGAAACTCATGTAGTGGAGATAATGCCTAAACCAAAATTATTTACTTTTTTACGTTTTGCTAATTATATAAACAGTTTCCATGTTGACTGCTGTTTTCATCTGTGGGTTCTGAAATTGTCGGGCCTATTCAGCAAATTTTGGCTAAATACAGTCTTTTTTATTTTCTGTGCACAATTTATGTGCTGGCATGCTACTATGTGAAAGGAGAAGGTAATAAATTAATGGAATTTTAATTCCTTACAGAGTGATCACTGTAGTTTTTTGACCTGTTAAGTGTATTTTATGTGAAGAAGCAGTACATTTAGGTGAACGATTTTAGTATTTTATTGTTCAGGGTTGTGGAAGATGAAAATAATACACTATGAATGCTTATTTGGATAATTTGTTATTTTTTCAAACACCTTTATTAAATTATTACTTAAGACACAGGGAAGCATACATTAAATGGAAAGAAAACATACCATTATAGGTTCATAGGTTCATAGGTTTATACTAGGCTATCTGCCCTAAGGCATTTATAAGCCTAGCCCAAATTTTTGTGGCTTACGCCACCCCTTATATGAAAAAATACTGTGCCCATTAGTTTGTTGTGCCTCTGTCCAGCAGTGACACAGAGATGATTCCCGGGATAAACCTACGATCTCCCATCCACAGGTCAAGATTTCTCTTGAACTGAGCCAGCGAGGTGCTCTGCCTCACATGGACCGGGATTTTATTCCACAGCATAGGGAGTCTCTGAGTGATAAATCTATCCCTCCAGCACGTCCTATTTATATCCGTGCTAAGGTTTAAGTCGCTTGCTCTAGTGGTTTTGGTGGATTTGGATTTTTGAGGTGGAGCATGTCCATTAATTCCGGGTTGGACATGGCCTTGTATGTCAGGCACATGTCACCTCTGAGCAGACGGTATGCAACTGAATAGAGCTGGAGTTTCTTCAATCTGGCAGCATATGACAGATTTTGGAGTCCCTTTATCCTTTTGGTGAGGAACTTTTGGGGTCTCTCCAATTGCTGCAGATGTCGGGTGCGATACATCCCGAATGGGGCATTGTACTCGATCATTGGTCTGATAAGTGAAGAGTACAGGGGAACAATGACCTCACTAGATCTGGATGTGAATCCCTTCATGATCAGGTGGGCAATGTAGAAGGTCTTTCTAACCACTTTAGCAATGTGAGTGTCAAAGAAAGGCCGCTGTCAACCTGGGTCCCCAGGTCCCTGATAACCTCTTCTGTGCTTAGTGGATTGCCACCTATATGGTAGCTTGGGGTTACCTTATTTTTCCCGAAGGGTATGACTATACATTTTTTGGCGTTTAACTTCAGGCCATGGCTCTGGCACCAGCTATCTGTTTCCGTGAGTCCCTTTTGAAGGATATCCGTGTCCGATGCACTTTCCACTATGGCGCCCAGTTTGCAGTCGTCTGCAAACTTTGTCAGCCAAAGTCCTCCTATGTTGGCCTGTACTTCTGAGAAGTAGATGCCGAACAATAGGGGGCCAAGGACCGAGCCCTGTGGGACACCGCTTGTGACCGGCTTGGAGTCCGACATAGCGCCAGGAACTCTAACCCTGTGGGTTCTGTCCTTAAGCCAGTTTGCAACCCATCTTGTGACATATGGGTTTACATTTAAGATGGTAAGTTTTTCTACAATACCCGAGTGGGGTATTGTGTCGAAGGCCTTTGCAAGGTCAAGGTAGGCTGTATGGACTGCCTTTCCCTCATCAATGGCCTTGGTGACTGTTTCGAAGAAGTCGACCAAGCTCAAAAGGCATGATCTGCCCTTGACGAAGCCAAACTGGGTCGGGTCCAATGTCTGCAAGTCCCCTATATCTTTGTTTATGAGCTCCATTATGATCCTCTCCATAGCTTTGCAGACTAGACTTGTTAAGCTTATGGGCGGTAATTACCAGGGTCCGTAGAGGCACCGCCTTTGTGGAGTGGGACCACAGTTGCCGTACGCCACTCCTTGGGCACGTATCCTGTGGTAAGGCTGAGATTAAACAGCTGCCTTATGTGCGGGTTTAATTCCTCATTTAGCTCGTGTAGCACACAGCCGGGGACACCATCCGGTCCCATTGATGCTGTGTTTTTAGCTTTAGAGAGAGCAGCTTTCACCTGCGCATTTGAGATGTCTGGGAGGCTACACTCTGCTGGGATAGTTATCTCTCCTTTAGGGGCACTGAACCTGTCTGCCAGTATGTTGGCAATGTCTGTGGGTTCAGTGATTTTGTATCATTTTGGACTAATTCTGAGCATATCTGGGAGTTTCCACCCAGGTTCCTAACATAGCTGAAAAAGGCCTTATGATTGTCCTTTGAATCCATGGCAATTTTTCTCTCAAAATTGGCCTTAGTTGATTTTATGAGTGCTCGTATTTTTTACTAATAATGATCAGGGGTGACTTCCCTTTTATGGATTTTGTTCTATCATGTAATAGCTTTCTCCTCTTATTGTAAAGTTTGTTAATGGCTGGGGTCCACCAGACTGGACGTTTGCCCTTTGTGGAAAGAGTCTTGGTTTTATTTGGGATTGCCTGATCCATGCAGTCCTGGAGGTGTTCATAGAAGGCATTTGTAAGGGCTTCCGAGCTTGGGTTGTGGTTTCCACTGGCTCAGGGGCCTTGAAGGATACCACACCAGTCTTGAGTAGTGTGAAGTTTGCTTTAGAGAAGTTCTTCACTGTGGTCTTTTTGTTTGGGGTGGGGGCGGGATGTGGATTTCCAGTGAGATTAGTTTATGATCAGATCTCACCAATGAGGGATATACTTCCGGTGTGGAGCATTTTGTCCCCATGTTTGTGATAATGAGATCTAGTATATTTTCTCCTCTCGTGGGAACAGTGACTAGCTGTTCCATGGCATTTGAATTTATGAACTCCAGGAACCGTTGGGCTAGAAAGTTAGGGCTTGAGTAATGTTCCCAGTCTATATTCGGGTAGTTGAAGTCACCCAATATGATGGTGTTTGGAGATACATTTATACCCTCCAGTGTCTTCAGGAAGGCTGTGTGGGGTTCCTGAGTTTGAGAGAGTGGCCTGTAGCATGCTACAATTTGTAGAGCAGTTTTGCCTATGGTTAGTTGCACCTGGATGGTTTCCGAAGCTTCATGCGTTGCCACCAACCTGGAGGTGTGGGTATCCTTTATGAATATGGATACACCCCCTCCTTTTGTGGTGTGGTCCGGGTTTTGGGGCCGGAACGCATGATATGAGGTAAAACCTAATAGTGCCGGGGTGCTCTCAGGAGCCTTGAACCAGGTTTCAGTTACAGCACAGACATCGATGTTCTCCATACTGAGAAGGGCCTCGAGTGCGTTCATTTTGAGATTTAGACTTCTGGCATTGAGCAGCATTACCCTCAGTTTCTTCCCATTTTTGTTTTCTAGGGTGGTAGGTTTAGAATTTGAGCCTTGCCTAAAAAAGGCACTATGGGGGTGGCAAGAGCCTTAGCCAATATCCGGAATCCCAGGGGTGACATTTTTCCATTTATGTACATTATACATCATGTATCTTTTCTTTCTTTCTTTGTAACTATAATCAGTCCAACAATACATACATTGCTGATTTCCTGACTTCCCTTAAACCTCACTCCTCCACCTCCTGAGCATTATTCTGCACGTGTTGTTCCCGCAGTTTCCATTTGTTTCTGTGCAATTTGCTCCTTCCCCTTTCTAAAGATCTCTCTTCAGGTTATTTTATATGTGTTGTAATATTCAATGATTCACATACATTTGGTTTTTACTTTGATTTCCATTTTCTAGTAATTATTTATTGGGAGCCAATAGAATTAAACTCAGTAAGGCCATACTTTGTCTAGACAATTCAGATCCTATGTCCCAGTTCAAAAAAATTATTTCCTTAGTTACAGCCATTTGCTCACCCAATATTTCTGACAGAATACTCTAGGAAATTTTAAAAATCTGTCAACTCTTCGGACTTCCAAAATATATGTTTATAGTTACTTCTTTCTTACCCATCACACCTCCAACATTTGCTATCTATCTGAGGAAAAATTATTTGAAGCCTGCTTGGAGTATAAAATTATGTAAATACCTTCAATCAATCATCCTAAATCTTCTGGACTTTGTTGCATACTTCAGCCATACATATGACCTCTCACTGTTCTCTTGAAAATGTCTTTACCTCTCTCTATCCAACCTTTTCCAACCTCCTCTGATTGATTTTGTATGCCCTACTAATTATCCCTTTTTGATAGCAGCTTCTATTCTAGATCCAGCTAAAAATTTCACCAGAGCAGGTCTTTTACTTCAGATTCCCATATCCATGTCTCTTTGCCAATACTTTATCAATTCCTGGTAGGGAAGGCAGCCACTAGTTGCATTACAATGTCTTCTTGGTATCATAACACTCTATTACCTTTTTCTCTCTCTCTAGTTGTTTGCTGCCAGTACATGGGTTCCTTTGCCAGTTTTCTCTAGTAAATTCCAGCTCCCTCATGCCTATTTTCTCTATCCCTACTTGCAGTCATCCTATGTGTGCTTAATTCTTAGAATTCTTTCTGCTACTTTGTGAATGTAATATTCTGTATGATTGTTATTATTCTTGCCCTCTTATCCTCCCAAATAAATTTGTTCTACTCTTTATTAATTATTGTCCACAACTTCTCCTCTGGTGTATAAAAATATGCCTGACACATGTATTAAACTAAATGGACTAAAACATTTTCACTGCTTGTATATTACTATCCATATCCAAATGCTTAAACAGGACCTTCCATTTTCATAGTTTTTGTATTATTTTTGTTTTGTCTCTACCCACATATTATTAGCTGTCATAACCAAAACTTTTGTAATCCATACTCCCAAATACTTCATCTTATCATGTTCTCATAAATATGGGTTTTGCTGAACCAATTCATTTGTGGGTATGTAATTTACAGATATAGCCTTTGTTTTAGCTTCATTAATTTTGGATCTTGAAAAGACTTGAAACTGTCTAAAAATGTTCCACAACACCAAGGTGTCCTTTTCTGTATTTATCAGGTACAAACTAATATCATCTACAAATTAGGCCAACTTTTCTTGATTATCATACCAACTATATCCTAGCATTTCTTAGTCCCTTATTTTCTTTGCCAGTGACTCTAAATATAAAGCAAATAAAGGGGAAAGAGGACTCTGGTGCCTGTTGCCTTTGTTCAAACACGACTTAACAGAGAGGAACCCTCCCACTTTAATTCTTGCTTCCGATCCTTCATATATCCTCCTAATTAAGCTTATAATTGTATCAGGGAAAGAAATGCTTCCATTGCTGTACTCATAAAATCCCAGCTAACTCTTTCAAATGATTTCTTTGCATCAAGACCCAAAAACAAATTACGGCATGAAAGTAAAAACCCTGCAGACTTCACTCAATACAAACAATTGCGTAATCAAGTAAAGCGACTTGTCATCGAAAACAAACAGGACTACTACATTACTCTGCAAAATGACTATATGCAAAATCCTAAAAAGTTCTGGAGGTCCATAAACTCTCTCTTATACCCAGGTAAAAATGATAATCCCTCTCGTGATCCAGACATGGCCCCAGCTGAAACTGCCTCACTTTTTAACTCATTCTTTAAAAACAGTATAGCCACTCTCACTGCCAACTTCTCACTAATCAACACACTGCCCCCCAGACCCATCTGCTACAAGACCAAACTTCTCTCTTGTACCCATATTTACCTCCGCTATAAAAAAAACCTCCTGCTTAAACTTAAACCTCGACCAAATGCTCCAGATAACTTACCACCAGAATTTCTCCACAAATCATCAGACACTATAGACTATCCCATTAATATACTACTAATTAGATCCATTCAAGAGTCCTTCATTCTCACCATCTGAAAAAAGGCATTTGTCCTCCCTCTCCAAAAAGGTGGAAACAATAATGATATATCTAACTTCTATCCAGTTGCCATCCTCTCCAGGGGTGGCTCGCGCTATAGGACTGCAGGACTGCAGCCCCCCACCTGTAGAAGAAGGAAGAAAACCTGTAGAAGAAGGAAGAAAAGAAGATTAAAAAAAATTGCGAGTCCCGGAACTCCACGCATGCGTGCATAGAGTTCCTAGTACTCACAGAACTCCAGACTGCTGTGTTGGTCAGTCCGGATAGAGGAGAAAGGCATCTCTGTCCTGCAGCCCAGATGTCTGTGCGGTGACAACTGCACAAAATGGAAGAACACCGGACTGCATCACCCACAGGCTGGAACCTCCAGCCTACTCTCGAGGGTCAGGAGAACAGAAACCAGCTGTTAGCTTGTGCGTGGGCTAACGAGAATGGAAACCAGCCATTAGCTACTACTGAGGAGGATTCCAGGCTAAAGAGATGATTCAGGACTGCTACCAAGGAGGATTCAGGTAGTGTGTATATAAAACAGTACTAACGGTTTGGAGCATTTTAATACCAGGTTCCATTAGTAAAAACACAGCTCTTCTTGCTAAATATATTATCAGAAGAAAGTAGCATTCTAGCTATTGTTTCAGTTTTACATCTGTCTCAAAAAAAAAAAGATTTTATGCGTAGTTACAAAAGTAAATACAACTGTTGGTTTGAAGAGATTTGATGTGACTTAAGGGAAGAACCAGCAATACCCTAACCTTGTTAAGAAAACATGAAAGAATATAAATTTTGCAGAAATTTGAAGGAGGGTATATAGATTCCATTTTGTAGATCTAGAGGCAAAAACATGCAGAAAGCAACCGGACTGTGAGCCTGTTCTCAGTGACAGCGAAATACAAGTAGTCAATTCTATAAAAAAAATTCTTTAGCATTATGAGACCACTGGTTGGAAAAGACCCAATTTTTGATGAATTTAGAAAGGGACAGACATGTCAGTCAAATTTAAAGGAATCTTTTTAATGGATGGTCACAGCAAAAGAAAAGAAAGAGGCAATGAAGCATTTGTTTAATTTTAGCCAAGCTTCAGAAACATTGTCCTTCTGGACAGTAAATACACTAAACATTGCCTTGATAACAAAGATGGAGAAGACTTGTTTGGTCCAGGATTGTATCTAGTCTTCAGTAATACTATTATAAGTAATACCATAATGAATCTGAAAGAAATAGGGTGTTCTCTGCTGATGACAGTTATATAAGGTATAAAGCAAAATTCACCCATCTGGCTTGTACGCGATAAAATAATAAGGGAATGAGCAAGGGAGGCAGAATGGTTAGATATGCAGCGCCATAACATTAGTGCAAAGTAGTGGAAAGTAATTTACCTGGGAAGCAAAAACCCTGGAGAATAATGTTCCCCTAGATGAACAATGGTAGTATCAATAATAATAATTATAAACATAATGATGATAATAATAATTCAGGCCCAATAATTCATGGTTTCAGGCCCAAGCATAGTACTACTACCGCCCTCCTCTCTTTCACAGACACTATCAATCAAAACAGGAATGACAAAAAAATATCATCTGCACTCTTTCTGGATCTATCAAAGGCCTTCGACATGGTCAACCACCAACTACTACTCAACACCCTAAAAACTCTCTACCTAGATAACAAAACTCTGGATTGGTTCTATGCCTATCTCTCTGATAGGAATCAAGCTGTACTCTGGAATAATAAACTCTCCACCCTCTTACCTAATTCCATAGGGGTTCCCCAAGGCTCCATTCTAGGACCACTTCTCTTTTCTATTTTTATTAATGGTCTCCACAAAATTATCCCTGAGACCTCCTGTATCCAATATGCCGACGACTCGACACTCATTTGCTCGGACAAGTCACCAGTTGATCTACTAACTAAAACCCAAAACTGTTTCACCGCAGTAGAAGAATGGTTGTTGGGTCGCCATTTGATCCTCAATCCAAAGAAAACCAAGCTGCTACTCTTCCATCCTACCCATAAACCTACCCACTTCCCCTTTACTGTACAATCCAAGAACGGGACTATTATCTCCCCTGACAACAACACCAAACTACTAGGTGTTACCATCGATAACAAACTTAGATTTGATTTGCATATCAATCAAACTATTAAAATAGTTAATAAAAACTGGGGTCCTTATATAGAATAAAGTCCTTTCTGACTCCCATGGCAAAAGTGGCCATTGCCCGATCACATCTTCTCTCCACCCTCTTATATGCCTCCCCATACTCACTAACCTTAAAAATCAGACCTAAACAAACTCAGCTGTTGTTATAATCATATTGCTAGATTTGCTTCAGGCACGCCCTATAAAACCCATCACTGTATTAACCTACTTAACCTTGTTTGGATTGAACTACCAAACCTACTCAAGCATAACCAACTAACAGTAGCATTTAAAATTCTCAATCAACCAGACAATATTCCTGCATTGAGTAAGTTAATAACCCCCTACACAAATCTAAACAGTCTGCGTTCATCAAACATGTTACTTGTACAAACGATCAAATCCTGTAATCTAGGTGGTGACTCTCTGTTTGCCAATGCGATTGGCAAAATTTGGACCTCCCTTCCTCCCCAAATTACCAATGCTACCTCCTAAGACAAATTCAAGAAAGGTCTACTCTACCACTTTAAAACCCATTGGCTTTGCCAATGCTCTAAACCAGACTAATCCCTCACTTCCTCAGTCTCCATAGCAACATAGGGGTACCTTAGGTAATAAAGTATGTTTATCTATGAGCCTATCATGAATTAACTGGTATCTAAATGTGAATGTATTTTTTTCTTGATATGTATTAATTATCAAATGTTGTGATATGTTGTTTATCTAATATGAATGTAACTTACTATCCATGTGGAGCTTTTCTCCCCGGGCCTCCGCTGAAAATGGACATGTATCCAGTCGGACTATCCCGGTCAACAAATGTAAAATAAAAATAAATAAAAAAGAAATAATAACAATAAGGAGTTTGGGTGAACATATCAAATGCCTGAAATATGCCAATAATCTAAGAAAGCAGTAAGTAGGGCAACGTAATGCCGGGAGGTAAAGGAACAGCTAACACCAAAAAAGAAGAAGTAAAAGCAACAGCAGTGATTCCACTGTTGGGGGAGCTGATGATACCATTGTCAAACTGATATGTATAGGTAGCACTGGAGGTCTTACTTCAGAAAAGTTAGGATGGAGACAGAATGGTGAACAGCAGTCAAAACAGAGTGTGGTCTATGATGTGTGCATTCATGAGGTAAGTATGAAAATATGATATAAATTTCTGTATGCATCAATAGGTTAAGAGAGTCTAATAGAATAATGTTTTCATAAAAGCAGGGAGTGGACCAAGTTAAGGATGGACTGTTTTCTCAAAGATTACATATGCATGTAACAGCTTTCTTTAAAAAGGCATGTGCCAAAAAATTAGGAAGAAAATTAAATATTTGGAAGATACAACACAATTTCAGATATGTGGTAGATAAGAATAAAAACAGGTTAGATGGGTAAGGCATTTATTGTTTTATGCCAGTTCTACCAGGGTAATTCAGAAAGGGTGTTACACTGAAATGCAGTGCTCTAATCCATAGAAAGCTGCTGTGATAGTAAAAATGCAGCATTTCAGAAACACTAAATAGACATGCTGCCTGACTGTTCAAGCTATTTCTGAACCCTGCAGTGGTGTACTGCACTACCTGAGACACCGTAGATGTTATTCAATTATGTACCATTCAAAGTAACATAATGGGGCATTCAGGTAGGGCCCATGTAGCATAAAGTGTGGTTTTGCCCATGTGTTTTTTGCTAAGAGGTTGAAAGCTATCGTGAGAACTGAATTCACTGAATATGTTTGGGGGCTGTATTCCCCCATTATTGGCTTTGTTTAGGTGTTTTGTGCTAAGAGGTTGGCAGTTGTGGTGAGAACCAAATTTACTAAATGGTAGCCATTTAAGTTTCAGTCTTCCTCTCTTTCACAAAGCATCTGATTTGGCTTAGTGGTATGTTGCTCTGACTGTTTTGCACAGGGTTCCCTGGGTTCAAGACTTGGCAGTGAAATGTATGGTGGTAACACAGCATTTTATTCTAGCAACTTTCTAACATTATGCAAGCAATGTTTAAAATGTGTCCTGGTTTTTGGGCTTTTGTCTCCCCCCCCCCAAAATAAATTTTGGCTTTTTCCAGATTTCTTGTGCTGCAAAGTTAAGAGATACAGGTGAGTGTCGAGTAGATTTTACAAGGAGCTGAGAGCTGCAGAGGAACAAACATTTAGTGCTGCTTATGCTGAGTTTGCTTGCATTGTTAATAGCACAACAGGTAGTGTACTTGCTTTTGATGCAGAAGGCTGTGGGTTCTACTCCCACGGTAGGTAGATGCATTGCTGATACTGTACTCTGTTGTAAACTCCCCATCCCAGTTGAGGAGATTCTTTTTGATGCCTTCAGCATTGTTGCCTCTACCGTGTGGGTGGTTCCCTCCCACTGACTGTATGATGGTCCTGATGATGGATAGGACATGGCAGGAGCCTGGAATGGTGGAAAGCATTCCACACAATCCAGACAAACTCCTATGCCCACCTAAGGACAGGAAACATTGGAGTAAATGCCACCAAGATTTAACTGTCCCAACAGTCTAGCCCTTCCATCTTCTGAACAAGAAGCTTTGGATATGGATTGCATGAGGAAATTAATGTACTTTTTAAGCATTTTGTCCTTAAAGTAATAAATAATTTTACTAATATGACACAGTTCCAAAGAGGTCTTGCAGACCAAGCATTAGACTCTGTGAGGAAACTTGCCACTTCTGAGACTTGGAAACAACTTAAGTCTCAGACGTCAGCTGTGTTAATAATGTCCAACCTCTCCATGAGGATATTGTACAGCACAGCTGATGGAGTGGTTAGAGTATTAGTAGGTGCATTACCTGGATCTTCGTGTGTGATTTTGTGGAAAACTTTAAGGTTTTCTCTGTTAATATTCCTTTCCCTGGGTCCTCACTATTTGGTCCCAAGGTCGAGAAAAAATTTTTGAAAAACAAAAAAGAATTTAAAATGGTGCCTGCCTTAGGAGTTCACTTTGACATATAGCAAAAATCCTTCTGCAGGAATCAGAAAGAGTCCAAAGGACTTGGGTTTAAAAAATCCCAGCATCCTCCTTATGACTTCTCTTCAGACAGGGGCATCCATGACAAAGGAGGCCTGTTTAATGGATGCCACTCCAGGGGCAGAAGAGGTCCATAGAACTAAGAGTTCAGGGGTTCTTTCTCTGGGAAGTAATCTCAAAATCCCTTAAGATTTTCCATTCTCTCAACCCTGAAAATGTCATCCCTGACCCGTCCAGGTGTGCCATCTGATCAAAAAAATGACAGCAGTGAAGGCGATTGCAAACCTTCTCCTTCAAAAAAAAAAAAAAAGGGGGTGACCAGAAGGACACACCAGATCAGAAGGGGGGTCTAGGGTCTATCCCAGATTTTTTTTTCAAAGGATTTCAGTCCCATTCTAGATCTAAGTAGCCTAAACTAATGCATAAAGATGGCACAATTCTGGATGGTCACAGTGCAAGCCATATTTCCTGTCTAGAGGAGGGTGACTGGATGTGCTCTGTATACCTTCAAGATGCTTATTTCCACACAAAGATCATCAAGGAGTCAAGAAAATATCTTCGTTTCCAGCTGGGAGCCAATGACTGTGTCTTCCAAGCCCTTAACACAACCACCTCTTGTATGTTCACAAAATACATGGCAGTATTCACAGTCCATCTACGTCTCAGATGGATCCATGTGTATGTATTCTTATATCTGGGTGACTGGCTCCTAGCTGCCAGGACAGTGGAGTCTCTTGTGTCAGCTAGATCATGTTAGCTTCACTTGTGAGTGAGTCCTTAGGCATCTCAGTAAATATGAAAAAAAAATGTCTTGCAGAGCCTTCATAAGTGTTGGTTTTCATAGGAAGCCATTTGAGCAAAAGATCATGCTTTATCATCCAGAAGACTTTTTTTTTCACACGGAACTGCAGTTTCAACCCTTCTGAACAGTCCTTCTCGACAAGCTTATCTCATTTTAAAGGTCCTCTGTCCTATGGCAGTATCTGTACTACTTGTACCTAATGCAAGATTCCATATGAGCGTTCTACAGTAGAATCTCACCATGCGGTGGTCATAGTTAACAGACTTTATGTACACTGCCATCCATCTTTCATCTGTTTGCAGAAAACATTTTACATGGTGAATGGAGTCCCCACAGTGACAGCAAGTTGCCCATTACTCATCTGTTTCCCAAGGCCACAATGATCATGGACACCTCCTCTTTGTGATGGGAGCACATTTCTAGAGAATGTTCCAGGGTACATGGACTGATCAAGAGGTAAACCTTAACATTAACATCTTGGAAATGAGGGCTGTCCTCCTAGCATTGCAGGTCTTCCAGGACTGTGTTCCACGTGGTGTGGTTTCTGTCCACCCAGACAAACATGCCAGTGGTCTGGGACATTGACAAGTGGGGGAAATATATATTACCTCTTATGCCAAGAGGACACAAGAGTGTGGCAGTAGAAGTTGCCTTCACAGCACTTTTAGTAGCAGCACACAGTCCATAATGGAATAACTACCTAGCAGATATGCTCAGCAGATTGATTTTGATCCCTGAAGAGTGGCTGCTCATCAGTATGTTAGCTTGCTGTTGCGGCAAGTCTAGCTCTGATGGGTTTGCATCCCCTACCAACACCAAATGCAGCAACTCTTTCACCCTCATCTCTCCACAGGAATATTCACCCAGGGACTCTCTGGTCTGCCAGTTACCACCCGAAAATTCTTTCTTTCCATCTCTTAATTCTTAATAATAAAATTCCTTCAAGGAAACTACGCTGTTCAAGGCTTCAGTAATCCTCGTACCCCATTCTGGGTTAAGCAGATTTGATTCTTCCTGCTGTGGCCTCACTTCAAGAAGCAACCCTGGCTTCTAGATTCCAAACTGTTTCTCCTTTTCCATTGCTCTGACATGCCTCACCCTGTATTCCGGTCCCTCAAATTATTCTTGTGATTTCTCCAATTCTGATGATGGCTAGGGATCTAGCTTATACCAACAGAGAAATCCAAATTCTCTTGGCATCCTCAACCCCCCATTCCCATTTTGTACAGAAAACAAAACAAAATCAGGCAGCAAATGATACCTAAAGCATGCACTTTATTAAACCAAGACAAGTAAGTGCTTCCGTCCAGTATTACTGGCCTTCAATCAGACATATTGAATAAAAGAGTCATATGACCCTTTAAATATACTGGAGCCATGTGACATGCCTCAAATCTTAAAAATACAAATTACCATTATCAATTAAAATCAGTAAATGCCAACAAATGCCAGTAAAATATAATAAAATTAAAATCTTAACCTTAAATTTAACTTACTAATAACCAAAAATAATAATAATAAAAATGTGAAATATAATATATTGCAATACTACCTACCCCCAAAACTACCATAAATATTAAAGCAGTTAACAATACAATCAATAAATCGGCATCACCTGTCATAAGCTTTCATTCTTAAAGTACTAGAAATAGAAATAACATTATTTAATCCAAGGGGGATTGAAACATTCAGATAAATTTGCCCCCAAAGTTCCCCTAGTTCTAACAGGATATTCCAATGGCCTCCTTCAAGGATTCAATTTAACATGCTCTAAAACAACAAACCTAAATTCATGATTAGCAAAATCATTAATATCCTTAAAAAGAGCATTGGTGGTCTTAAACTTTTATATCTCTTAAATACATTGCTTCAGTTTACGCTGTGTTTTTCCAACATAATGGGCAGGACGAAGCCTGCACTATGTAGTGTAAATTACCCTCTTAGTATAACTGTTGTGCCAACCAGAAATAATAACCCGCTTAGTACCAAGAATCAATTGATCACATTCAAAAATAAAATTACATTGATTACACTATTCACATTTTACCATTTTCCCCTGGATGTTGGACCTTCTATATCAATAAACACCAATCTTTAAAATTCCTGTCTCTCCTGTAGACTACTTTAAGACAAGCACCCAGTTTTGCATATAATTCTTTGTCAGCTGTAATCAACTCCCAAGTCTTATGAATATATATATATATATATATATATATATATATATATATATATATATAATTTATAATGCCCTGAGTACCAATAGTAAAAGTAGTAACAAAGGCATTACCGTCAAAAGGAAAACACTTAATAGAAGGAACGTGATTAAAAGTGGGATGTGAAGCTTCCGCTCCAACCAAAAATCTGCTTGTTTTTGCATCTAATACATTAAATCAGGATTGTATATTACCAACAGGGAAATGACATGCATTGGAGGAGGTATTGATGGAAATAACTGTAGAAGCATCCCTTCCAAGTAGAGGCACACAAGTATCAAAGGATGGTACAGACCTTCGTCTTGGCGCTAACAGTGGTAAATACTGGCTATTCACCCTTTTATTAATTACCTCCATTTTAACAGCCTCAATAAACACCCTGGAATAGCCTCTATTAAAAAACATCTGACCAATAAAATGGCATTCTTCCTTAAACTCATTAAAATGTGTAACTGTCCTAGCTGCTTTAACCATTTGTCCTTTAATCACAGCCTCCTTTATATGGAAAGGGTGGTTACTAGTATATTGCAGAAATTTATTAGAGTACATTTTCTTCCTAAAAATCATTGCTTTCAAACAACCCTCCATGGGATCTTTGGATAATAAAACATTAAAATAAGCAATATAATTATTTTCAACTTGATAAAATTGTAAGAAGTCAGTAGTTCCATTAATATAACCCAGAAAGAATGGTGCATCATCCCTAGGTCCAGCCCATGTGATAAAGATGTCATCCAGATATTGAACATGTAGTCTAATGTGACTAAAAATGAGGGTGTTAAATAAGTAACGAAGTTCCCACATCACCATCACAATGTTGGCATACAAAGGCCCAGAGGCAGAGCCCATAGCTACCCCCATTTAATTGCTTAAAATAGTGACCTTTATAATAGATGTAATTATTACACAGCACCATTTCCAATAAATAAGACAAAGTGTTAATTGCATTCTGCCCAATAGGTAGATGGTCTGTAAAAAAATTCATAAAACCATTCAATATGTTTGTCATGTGGGATACATGTAAAAAAGGTCTTTAACATCCAAATTTAGAAAAATGCCGTCCGAGAATGGACCCAGCTGATTGCATTTTGATTAATTGCAAGGAACTGCAGGAATTTCTGGCAAGTACTGGTTGTGTACTACATGTGACAACAATCTCCCATACTCTACATTTGTCTGGATTATGGGGTAGGGTAGCAAGACGGAAGCCTTTTCTTACACAGAAAAACATCCAGGCCTGGCTAAAATGTGCAAAACAATACATCAAGTCTCCCAAAAGCATGTGGGAAAATGCATTATGGTCTGATGAGACCAAAGTTGAACTTTTTGGCCACAATTTCAAAAGGTCTGTTTGGCACAAAAACAACACTTCACATCACTAAAAGAACACCATCCCCACGGTGAAGCATGGTGGTGGCAGTATCATGCTTTGGGGTTGCTTTTCTTCAGCTGGAACTGGGGCTTTAGTCAAGGTGGACAGAATTATATTAACAGTTCCAAATACCAGTCACATTTGACCCAAAATCTTCAGGTGTCTGCTAGAAAGCTGAAGATGAAGAGGAATTTCACCTTTCAACATGACAATGACCCCAAACGTACATCCAAGTCAACAAAAGAATAGCTTCACCAGAAGAAAATTGAAGTTTTGGAATGACCCAGCCAGAGCCCAGACCTAAATCCAATAGAAAATCTCTGCTATGACCTGAAGAGGGCTGTGCACAAAAGATGCCCTTGCAATATGACAGATTTCGAGCGTTTTTGCAAGGAAGAGTGGGCAAATATTGCCAAGTCAAGATGTGCCATGCTGATAGACTCCTACCCAAGAAGACTGAATGTTGTGTCTTTCAGCATTTCCCGGTTAGGGGTTGCCACAGTGGAACTACGGTCCGCTTATGATTGGCAGTAGATTTTTGTGCCGAGTAGCCGGCCCTGACGCACAACCTTCGACGAAGGTACGCCCGTTCACGCATTTCTTCACACAGAAGACACTCTAGCTGAGAATCGAAGAGGACAACATCTTACTGTGAGGCGACAACGCTACCCAAGAAGACTGAATGTTGTAATTAAATCAAAAGGTGCTTCAACAAAGTATTTGTTTAAGGCTGTGCACACACAACAAGATATTAGTTTAAGGGTGTGCACACTTATGCAACCACCGTATTGTATGTTATTTTTTATATATTTTCCCCTAACAGATTTTTTTTTTTTTTTTTGTGGTCTCATAAAAAATATCACAAAAACCTGGCATTTTAACAGGGGTGTGTACACTTTTTATATCCACTGTTTGTGTGTGTGTGTGTGTGTGTGTGTGTGTGTGTGTGTGTGTGTATATATATATATATATACACACACACACACACTATGTAATTTCGAAATAGTGAAAGCCCAAATTTCAGTATTTTGAAATTACATAGCCGATGACACCAAACACCGAAACCCTAAAACCGCAAAATTCAAAATCCCGACACTACACTACAGATAACAGTACTCACAGACACATACACACCACTTCCCCCCAACTCAAATATAATATCCTACACTACAAATAAGAAGGGGGGCAAGCCCCCTGCACCCCCTACTTATATATGCTAACTTTGAGATCCCACAGACACACACAAGCAACTCACTCCCCACACATTATACATACCCTCGCTTACACATGTCACAGTCAAAACACACACTAACAAACACTCAAGTCCCTAACCAATAGGCATACACATATATACATACCCAAACTCGCATCTTACCATTCACACACCACAACACCAGAAGCGCTAATTCAAAATCTTCGTACTTCGGGATTTTGAATTTCGAGCTTCTGGTTTACCGGTATTTCAAGACTTCTGTATTTTAATTTCCAAATACTGAAATTTGGGATTTCAATATTTTGAAATTAAAAAGGGAACCCATATATATATTTATTTTTATTTATTTTATTTTACATTTGTTT
Source organism: Protopterus annectens (assembly GCF_019279795.1). Classification (NCBI taxonomy): domain Eukaryota; kingdom Metazoa; phylum Chordata; order Ceratodontiformes; family Protopteridae; genus Protopterus; species Protopterus annectens. The sequence goes on from NC_056746.1 coordinate 837,824,142, forward strand.
ACTGGGATGGTCCGACTGGATGAGGTCCATTTACAGCGGAGGCCCGGGGAAAAAAGCTCCACATAATTAATATGGCAAATAATGACATTGTACATAATGTAAAAAACATTGTTATACTAACAGTCTTTTTTGAAAAAGAAACAGTGAAAAAATTCTTATCAGCAATATTTACATATGTATATTTTGTTAGTCATGAAAAATACGGACAGAGACCACAACAAAATTACCGTATGTCAAGGGATACCATTTGTTACAGCCATGCTTACTAAGGGCCTGAAAATAGGAGAGAAAAAGAAGGATGGAGGTAGCATACTTTGGGATTATGTAACAAATGGACAGAGCCAAGAGCTTATAAGATGAGCCTTAAGGGAGTTTTTGAATTGTGTGGTATTTGATGCAGAAGCCACAGAGGGAGGGAGATTATCCCAACTTTTTGCTATACTGTGTGAAAATAGAGCTTTACCTGCTGTGTTGTTGGCTGAGGAGATAGAGAGGAGTGATTTGTTGGCAGAGCGGAGCGCCCGATTTGATGTACAGTTAGTCAGTAATTGCCTTAGAGCTGGAGTTTTGTCAGGATTTTTTAGATTGTTATATGCTATGACTAGTTGGTGATAGGTTAATAACTGTGGGAGTTCAAGCCACTGAAGTTGCCTAAGAGGTATACAGTGATGGGTTCTAAAGGGGGAATTTTTAGCAAACTTAGTGATTTTGTGTACGAAAAAGAGAAAATACGCTGAACTGTACAAATAAAGGGCTCTCCTCCAATACCACAGACTGTTCCACCACTCGATAGTTAGTCACACAATTTATTGGTAAAAACACAGCTCCAAACACCAACAGATGAAATACAAACTTCCGTATAGTTGCTACATGTAAGCCAAAAATTAAGCCGCTAATAATATCCAGTTAACCATTGGTTAACAATGAAGTAGTTTGACAGAATTAATGTATAAGAACCACTTGTAAAAACTGTTGATACATAGAAACAGTACATAACGTACGTACAATCTAATACATAACACAAAACTCTACAACAAATATTCTCATAGAAAAAATATTACCCCAATTACACATATTGTCGTTCGTTTTAAAAAATCTAGTGGTGTTTAGAAAAAACATATTTGAAGTGTATATATAAAATGCAGGAAGTATTGATGTATGTGTATATGTTATATACATAGAAAAGTGGAGACAACAAACATATGTCATGTTATTCAAACTTCAAACCCCTATTAAAAAATTATATAAAAGTGTATTTATACACACATAGTAATAATATATAATTGAATAAATATTATTAATAAATAAAATATTTTATAATAAATACTATAAATATTATAAATATGTATGTATAAATATTGTAAGTATGATAATAAATATAATAATAATAGTACTAAAGTAAAATCCAACTAATCTTGTTAATAATTTAGACACTTTAAAAATATATATATATATGTGAATTATATATCTATATATATGTATATAAAATAAAATAATAGTGTCAATAATAGTAATAGTAAACAATTGAATAGTGGTAAAACTATTGGGTACCAATTCCAAATTAATAAATTATTTAATTTATTATTTCATGATAACCCCCTATTTATTTCCGAAATTCTGTTTGGGGTTATTAGCTAAAAGCTTAAGTGCTGGCTTAATGGATAAATGATCATTCAGGCCCTTATGGCAGCATGCATCTAGTCTCATCTGCCAAATAAGCTCCCTGTATTCCAAAAGGGTTTCCCAATCTCCCCCCCTGTCACATATGATGGTGATTTTGTTATAACAAGACTCAAGTTTGTCTAGGTCAGATTTTCTAACATAAGTTAGAATTGGTGTTGCATACATTAGTGTGGAAAGAAGGTGGGTTTGAGCTAGGGTGACCTGAGCTTGATCTGATAGAAAGTTTTTATGTCTGTATAGGGTACCCATTTATTTGTGTACCTTTTTAATAGTTTGAGAGATATGAATGTCAAAGTGGAGGTTATCTATTTCGACGCCAAGGAGCTTGGTGTGGAGAGAGGGTGAAATGACAGTTCCATTACTGGAGGAGATAGAGAAGGACTGTGGAGAGGTTTTTCATTTGTTTGGGGTAAATAGAAGTAATTTAGTTTTGTTAGGATTTAAGATAAGTTGAATATTTGTGATCCACCTTTCTACTGAGGCAAAAGATTCTTGGGTCAAGTGCTGTAGTGTGGTAAGAGATGGGGCTGAGCAGATTAGGGTGGAATCGTCTGCATACTGTATGAGTGAGGCCTGCAGGGTAGAGGTATGCAGATTATTGGTGAAGATAGAAAAGAGAAGTGGACCCAATATGGAACCTTGAGGTACACCAATGGTGGTTGGGAGTAAAGGTGATAAAACTCCTTGCCACTGGACAGCTTGTTGTCTGTCTGATAGATAATTTTTAAACCATGCAATAGTGTCAGGGGCAAAGAATAAAAAGGTTATAGTATCTATTAGTATGGAGTGAGAAACCATGTTGAATGCTTTAGAGAGGTCCAGGAATATAGCAGATACAGATCTGTTATTTCTATCTTGGTTGACCTGGTTTGTGAATGAGAGGAGGGTGGTGGTTGTGCTGTGGTGTGGGCGGAAGACATGTTGTGTAGAGGAGAGGAGATTGTTTGAATTTAGGAAATGCATGACCTGAGAGTGTATGCATTTCTCAAGTATCTTTGATAATGGAGACAGAATGGCAATGGGGCGGCAGTTTGAGAAATCATAGGAATTTCTACCCTTATGAAGGGGAATAATGTAGGAGATTTCCACAGTTTAGGGATATAGGATTCCTGTATGGAGCGGTTGATAAGGATTGAGACCGGGTAGAATATGGAGTCGGCAACCATTTTTATGAAATTTGCTGGTATACCATCTGCTGCAAGAGTAGTGGGTTTAAGTTTTAAGAGGTATTTTTTTATTGTAGAGGTTGGGACAGGTGAGAATGTAAATGGAGGTGTGTTGTTAAGAGCTGTTGGCATGGGTGAGTAGCTATTTTTGGATAGTTGAGTTGATAGTGATTTAAAGGATTCAGAAAAGTGATGATTGAATTGGGAGGCTATATCGCTATCTGTTTTTGTAGAGGTGGAGGTCGGAGCTGGTGTGGTGGTTTTTTCCATGTTTTTGTGGGGAGTTAATTGTATGCCAGAACTTTTGGGGGTTGTTAAGAGTGTTTGTTTTGGATACCTAGAAAGTAGTTCTGTTTATCGAGCTTTGTTTATTTTTTGACCTGATTCCTAAGGTGTTGATAATTTTATTTGGATAGACTAGTGTTATCTTTCTTCCAGGTTTTCCACACTTATCTCTGGTCTTTAATAGGGCTGTAGTGGACTTACTGAGCCATGGAGCATAGTTTAGTTTAGCTCTAATTTTTCTTATGGGGGCTACTAAGTTAAGGATGTTAGTAAGAGTACTATTAAAATAGTCCACTGCTTGGTGTAGGTCAAGGGTACGTAATGGTTCCCAGTTACATTTTTTTAACGTAATGTTGAGATCTAGAGGGTTAACATTGCGATTATTTCTGACTTGTCTATAGACTGTAGGCTTGGGTATGTTAACATGTTTTCATAGGAGAAAAGTTGTGAGGTGGTCGCTAAGTTCATCTGGTAGACAACCTATTTGGTAATTATGTTCAGGGTAGTTTACTAATGTCCAGTCTAGTATAGATTCCTTTTGGGATTTTTTATCTACTCTAGTAGGTTCTTGAATGAGTTGAGAGAATCCATACAGGTTGATGTTGTTAGTGGGGTTTTTAGAGTTGCAGGCTAGCCAATTAGTGTTTAGGTCACCTAGTAAAATAGTCTCCTGTGGAAGGTTATCTTTTGACCATTGTAGAATCTCCTCAGTTACTGGAGAGTTATTACCTGGAGGAATATACGCACAAAGAATATTGATACTCTTTTTCTTGTTTAGCAGTAGCACAGAGCCTACGATCTCAGCAGTATTAAATTTAGGTAGAGGAGTTTGTAGAGGTTGTAGAGTAAGTGTATTTTTATAGACAATTGCAACGCCCCCTCCCTTCTTTCCCATCCTATCTAGTCTTAGGATATTATATCCCGGAGGAAGAATTTCTTCATTCTGTGTGCTGGTTTATAGCCAGGTCTCTGTTATGGTTAGTATGTCAGGGGAGTAGTGAGTTATGAATGCGTGTAAGTAAGGAAGTTTGTTTGATATACTGCGTGAGTTAAGGCTGATGACAAGTAGATCTGTTGTGTGTTTGTTTGGGGGAATAATGTTGCTTGGCCCTGTATTTGGGTGAATATCTCCAGACGTAAGGAGGTATTTTTTTAATAATAAATGAAGTTTGATTGTTTGTAGCATGCCTATGTGGAGTTTACATGATATATTTCTAGTGTAGGATAGTGGAATGTACTTGTTATGTATAAGTAATATTGTGTTGCTATTAAATAAAGAGGGGGGCTATTGGGAAGCTTATGTGGGTTACTATAGATGTGAAGGTATATGTTGTATGGTAGGTGGTGTGGGGTAGTGGTGTGTATGTGCGTAAGGACGTAATGTAGGTTAAGGTTGTGAGGGCTAGTAGGAGAGATGTAAGACCTGCATAGTTTGCGTTACGTGGTATTTGGATGCAAGTAGTGTTGTTTGGATGAGAGTTAATCAGGGGTGTGGTTTGGGTAGTTGCAGTTGAGTGGCTGTAGGGAGTGGTCAGGTGACAGGGGGTTAGAATAAATGTAGAAGTAGTGGGGGCAGGTGGGAAATGGGGGCAGGGTAGGGGAGTGGAGTGGAGCCAGAGCGAAGCGAGGGCAGAACGGAACGGGTCGGAAACCCAGTCCTCAAGAAACAATCTGAGAGCTTGTTCTCAGGTAAGGAAAATAAGGTACAAGTGCAAAGTATAGTGACCATTTTAGAAATAGCAAGGGAATTTGTAGAAGTAGCTGGGGGGAGGGAAAAATACAGGTAGCTTACATTAATACTACTGGTGTTATTAGTGCAAAGAGGGAAAGCCTAAATCCAACCCAAACATTGGTAGAACCAAACAGCTGTTGTCCTGAGTGTAGCACGAGGTAACAGTTACTTTTACCAGTTGCTAGCTTGATGTTAAAAGCACAGTAATATACTATTATCTAATTAGTTGAGCAACATTCCCTAATACAAGCTAAGTGATACACAAAGTTATGGGTTTTAACATACATGTCTTTTCCTGTGATATTTGTTATCTGCAACTTCTATTCGGGTTCCAATCAGTTTTAGGTTGTAGGGAGTGCTGTTAAGAACCCTGCAGGTACTGGGTTGCTCAATGTAAACTCTGGGACTGTGTAACTGAGAGAGAAATGAATAAACAGGGTGAATGCGGGAAACGTAAGAAGGAGGCAGTCTAGCACAAACAAAGACAGTGATATTACCATGCACTATGATACCAAGCAGTTTAACAGGTCATTCTGATGAACGGACACATCAGTTACTGTAAGCATGACATTTAACAAAACTAGCAATTTCTCTCTGTAATTCAACAAAATATAGGATAGTCAGTGGTAGCAGCCTTTCCATATATCACTGTTCAACTTCTAGTAGATTACAAATGCTGTGTCACTAGTACTTTCATCATAGGGAATTGAACAATTACATTAACAGTTGCCACTAGAGTACATAAAACATAGTAGATGTAGTAATGGTATAAATCAGTATATGAGCTCATCACAACTACGCAATAAAAAACAGTACTGCAACAGCTAAACACGCGGTAATTCTATTTAGACCATTAAAAGCAGTACATTACCTAGTGCAAGGAATCAATGTAAGTTCGTCACAACTACACAGTTTCTTTTATGTAACTAGTTACAGAGAGCACCAAACACGTGGTTCATACATTAGGACCGTAGAACTGCGCGCATTCACTACCATCTAAATGTAAACTCACAATTGGGTGCTATAACATGTAACAAGATTGTAACTCAGTTTGCTTGACTAATAACAGCTACATATATCAAATATAATGTGTTGCAGTGAAGCTAAACACACGGTAATTATATTGAGACTATAGATGCGTTTAAGCATTATAAACAGCTATGGTTCACAATGTCGTTATCCTTCCCAGGATAGTCACATGTAAATAATTATGATGGAAAACAAGAGACAGACAGAAAAAACATTACATGATAATTAAGACAGTGCATGAAGTTAAAACAGCATAGATTTCTTACTTTGAGGGTGCTTTCACTCTAGGGCACACAGCTGTTATGGTAATTCAGAAATGGCGCCAGGGGTTTATTAAAGCTCTGGCAGGCCTCTATTGGATAGGGGAGGGGAAGGAAGGAGAATTAGCCAATTAGAAGTGAGGACTGGAGCCGGAACCCAGTCCTCAAGAAACAATCTGAGAGCTTGTTCTCAGGTAAGGAAAATAAGGTACAAGTACAAAGTGTAGTGACCGTTTTAGAAATAGCAAGGGAATTTGTAGAAGTAGCTAGGGGGGAGGGAAAAGTACAGGTAGCTTAGGGTAATACTACTGGTGTTATTAGTGCAAAGAGGGAAAGCCTAAATCCAACCCGAACATTGCTAGAACCAAACAGCTGTCGTCCTGAGTGTAGCAAGAGGTAACAGTTACTTTTACCAATGGCTAGCTTGATGTTAAAAGCACAGTACTATATTATTATCAAATTAGTTGAGCGACATTCCCTAATACAAGCTAAGTGATACACAATGTATATATATATATATATATATATATATATATATATATATATATATATATATGAGTTTGTATGGGGCTCATGTTGCTGCTGAAAGTGTGCAGTGAAACAAAAAAAATACTATGTTGCTGAAAATATGTAGTAATGCAGTGATTCCTAAACCAGAACTAATCCAAAATGCAGCAGGCAAGGTACACAAATGTAAACAGATCTTGGTGGCTCTTTTCCAGAGAGTGGAGCGAAGTTATCTTCTTTAGATCTTTTTGATCATAGTTGAAAATGGCCACTAAGCATACTTGAGAACTATAACTTCAGAGTAACATGAAGAAACCAGGTATAGTCCCTTTCTATTGGCTATATAAATGGTGGTTTAGTTTTTCCACCAACAGTACCATCTGTACCAAGGCAGACCTGGTACTTTCATCTGGAATTATACTATTTAAGTACTCAGTTTGAAATCGGACAAGAATGCTTATCCATTGTTGAGTAAAGATCTTTTTAAATCCTTAACTGGACTGTATTTTTTTTTCTCTCTAGAAAAAGGACTTTATCAGATGATTAAGACTTTTTAGGCTGAAAGTGCTAAATCAGTAATTGCTTTCTTATAATAAATTTAGAATTTTGGACTCAAGTCTTGCTTCTCAGTGCATTTAAGGTGCTATTTTCTATATGTTGTGATCTTTTATACCTCCTGGAAGCATTGTTTGTTTCCAAAAGTTTGTTTTCTTTAATCTCACCAGCTGCTGAAAAACAGGAAAAAAAAGGCATGTGCATGCATGCCAACAACTGCTTTTAGCAGAAGAAGAATAATGGCTGCCTAGTTATAAGCAACCACCGCTCTCTACTATTACTGTAGAATTTTGGCTCCTTCTGTCTAAACCTGTTGCCCCAGTGGCTAAGAAGTCTTCAGTGTTGCTACTTTAGATCACTATAAGGTTGCTGACATTGCTCACCAGAGCAGGTGATGCCTATGGCACCAGTCACAACCTTGGCAAAGCAGTACCAGGCATCCACTTTGTACTGGAGGCCCTCATACTAGTTCCCCATTAGTTGTTCATGGTAGTGCCAATGCAGGAGGTAGAGGAATATTTTATTCTCCTTCCTAGACCACGTGTGCCATTCCAGACTCGACCTCTTCAGAAGCCAGGGGCCATTTCACAGTTTAATACCAGAAGGAAAATGTTAGCAGATTTGTGCAATGCACAGTGCAAAAATGCCTGACAAATGTCAGCAGGCTACAGGGCATTGTGATGTAGCCCTCTTGCCACTGCATATTCATGAGTAAACAGCACTGCTGCCTGTGGAGGGCCAAGTGTGCTGGGCTCAATTGTTATTCATGACAAAATGCTGGCACAAACTGTTAAATCTAAAAACTTAGTAGGTGAGTCATTATTTTGCAACTATGTTGGTACAATCTGGAACTGGTTCCCTGCCGAACTTACAGCAATTCATTCTATAAACCAATTTAAAACATCTCTCAAAAAATACCTAAAAAGTCACTGGCTGTGCCCCTATACCAACCTTGACTAACTAGCTCTTACCACTCCCTTTACTACCTGGCTGTCTGTAAAGTAGTCTCAAAAAGTCTGAAACATTGACTATCATTCTCATGTGTATTGTACTACTGAATTATATGCTACTGTACTCAGCCTTGTACCACTAAAAATGTCTATGTTTGAACAAGAAAATTAATATTGTAAAGTTTTAAGTATGTATGTATTATTATAATTCTGTACTGGTATCTATATGTAACTGCTACTGTTAACTCTTACGTAACTATCCACATGTGGAGCTTTTCTCCCCGGGCCTCCACTGAAAATGGACCTGTGTCCAGTCGGATTATCCAGGTTAACAAATGTAAAATAAAATAAATTAAAAAAATAAATAAATTCATACCGTGCTGGTGGCATAGCACCTGAAGGGAGTGCAAGATGGTTGTCAGGAAGTCCATGGCCCCATGTAAGTCATGGACTTGCCTATGAATCCTGAAGGAAGTACATATATTGGTCTACTAAGTGAAGAACTGTTCTACATCTGCTATGGTAAGGGTACACAGACCAGTGACAGATGGGGGATAAAGAGTGGATAACCAAGTATTTTATTCTTGGGTAGTTGGTCCTAGAGTTACACTGATGGATGACAGAAGACAGGTCACAGGTGCAGAGAGTAGTAGCCCACTAAATGAATATCTGTGGACTGTATGAGGTAGAATGTGCCCCCTAGTAGGAGTTCAGATATGGTATGTAATGTGTGGGGTGGAAGGAGAAGGTACATGGGATGATCAATGAATGGCAGGAGTGAATATCTGGGACTAATTATGACCATGCTTTGTTTGATAGTGGTAAATTTAGGCTGATGACAGGATTTATACCAGAACACAATCCATTATTGTGGTACCATATTGGACCATTATGGGGAAGTGTGCTATGATAATGCAGTATGGTAAGCATGGCACCTTATGGTGGTGAAGCTGCCACATGGATGCATGATTAGTACAGATGATACTTTGCATATTTTGTGCCCTCTCATTGATTGTAGGTGTATTTCACATTTATAACTGAAATCTGAAAAGTGAATGGCATCTGAAAAGTGAATGTGCCTAGAAAAGTTTTCCCAGGAAGAGACCAATGTGCTTCTGCAGGGCGTCCATGAGCATAAATTACAGATAGTGAGCACAAACAGCAGCTGGCTGGCCTTCTGGGGAAGTTTTTGGGTTGAGCATGTGGCAGACATTAATGTAGTCACTGGCCACAACTGACAGCCCATTATGTCTGTTCTAGGCTTACCAGTATGATACTGCAAGCCTGCACAAACATCCATGCCATTGGATGGGAGATGGTGATGATGGTTGGGGAGGGGTCTGCCATCAGTTTGCATAAAGCATAGAAATGTGGAAAACAAGAAATGGCACTCATGGAAGAACTTATAGAAAATGTATTTAAAGTTAGAAGAAAATGAGGCTGCTCAATAATTAATAGCCGAGATAGGAAGAGATGGGATAGAAATGATGAATCAATCAACAGGGAAGTCTTTGGGAACAGATGTTTTTTCTGTATAATTTGGAAGCTAGGAGGGAAGAAAGTGATAAAGGTCCAGAATGTTTTGTTTAACAGTATTTTAAAACAAAGGGAGTTTTGTTTAACAGTATTTTAAAACAAAGGGGGAAGTACCATCATCTTGAAAGACAAGTGGTGGCTGTATAACTCAGAGGGTAAAGACCCTTCAGATCTGGCTTCATGTAGAGCCTTTTCATTTTTAAACAATGACTATAAAATACTAGCTAAGAACTGGCAAATGTGTTACCAGAGTAGATAGATATGGATCATTTTGGCCTTGTGGAGGGGGGGTAAACATTTAACATTAATGAAACAGTGATGATCCAGAGGGACACAGAATATTAGAAGATGTCACTGGTGCTGGTAAGTCTTGATACAGAAAAAAGCATTTGATACAGTTAGTTGGATTTTATGAGTAGGGCAGTAGTAGCATTTGCTTTTCCTAATAGAAGAACAGGTTAATAAGGAGGATATATAAAGGACTGGAGGCAAGAATTAAGGTTAGAGGGTTCCTCTCTGACAAGCTGTGCTTAAGCAGACGAACCAGGCAGGAATGTCCTCTTTCCTCACTGTTATTTGCTTTATATTTATAGGTTCATAGGTGGGTACTAGGCTATCTGCCCAAAGGCATTTATAAGCCTAGACAGAATGTGTTGGCTTTCGCCGCCCCTTTAGATTAGTTCCCTGTGCCTCTGTCCAGCAGAGCCACTGAAGTGATCCCCGAGGTAAACTTTCTGTTTCCCATCCACTCGTCAAGGTTTCTTTTGAAGAGTGTTAGCGAGGAGCTCTGCCTAATGTAGATTAGGATCTTGTTACAAAGCATGGGAAGTCTTTGGGACAGGAATCTATCCCTCCAGCACATCCTGTTTATTGTTGTGGTGAGGTTTAGATCCCTAGAGCGTGTGGCTCAAGGGGATAAGGTTTTCTTTAGGTGGAGCATGTCCATCAGTTCTGGGTTGGACATGGCCTTGTATGTCAGGCAGAGATCACCTCTGAGTAGGCGGTATGCAACCAAGTATAGCTGGAGTTTCTTCAGTCGAGCTACATAGGGATCTGTTTGAGGTCAGTGATCCTCTTGGTGAGGTACTTCTGTGGTCTTTCCAGCTGTTGCAGGTGTCTTGTAAGGTACATACCAAATGGGGCTTTGTACTCTATGATGGGTCAGGTGAGTGATGAGTAGAGGGGCACAATGACCTCTTTTGATCTGGATGCGAACCCTTTTGTGATTAGGTGGGCCACGTAGAAGGATTTTGTAACCACTTTGGCAATGTGATTATCAAAGGTGAGATTACTATCTACTTATTACATCTTCCATATTTAGGGGACTACCACCTATGTGGTAGTTTGTGGGTACTTTGTTTTTTTCCAAAGGGGATGACTATGCACTTTTTGGCATTTAGCTTGAGGCCATGATTTTGACACCAGGTATCTGTCTCAGTGAGACAATTTTGGAGGTTGTCTCTGTCAGCTGGAGAGTCAATTATAGCCCCTAGTTTGCAGTCGTCTGCAAACTTGGTCATCCTCTTGTGCTTGCCTGTACCTCTGAGAAGTATATGCCAAACAGGAGAGGTCCTAGAACTGAGCCCTGGGGAACGCAACTTGTAACCGGTTTAGAGTCGGACCTAGCTCCCGCAACTCTCACCATGTGGGTTCTGTCCATGAGCCAGTTAGCAAATCATCTTGTGACGTAGGGGTTTATGTTCAGGCTGGTGAGCTTGTCTATAATACCAGAATGGGGAATGGTGTCGAAGGCCTTAGCGAGGTCTAGGTAGGTTGTGTGTACCACCTTTCCCTTGTCTATAGCCTTGGTAACTGTCTCAAAGAAGTCCACCAGGTTTAGGAGACATGATCTGCCCTTAACAAAGCCGAACTGGGTAGGGTCCAGTGTTTGAAGGTTCCCAATGTCTCTGTTAATAAGTTCCATGATGATGCGCTCCATAGCCTTGCAGTCCAAGCTAGTCAGGCTTATAGGGCGATAGTTCCTGGGGTCTGTTGTGGCTCCACCTTTGTGGAGAGGAATAACCGTTGCTGTGCGCCACTCTATGGGTATGTAGCCTGTGGAGAGGCTGAGTTTGAACAGTGTGTTTAGGTGAGGGGCTAGTTCGTCTTTGAGCTCGTGTAGGACGCAGCCTGGGACACAGTCCGGTTCCATTGATGCGGTGTTTTTGGCTTTGGAGAGGGCTGTTTTAACCTGAGTGTCTGTGATTTAGAGCCATTTACAAAGAATCATAAATTCAGTGATATAACTGGTATGGTTCTTAAGAAATGTTAACTTTATTTGCATATTATTCTGAACTTAATAAATCCAGAAAAGGAAATGTGGGTGTTGTAAAACATGTTGAGATAGTTTCAGGTCTTTTCAGCATGTAAAGTAAATGATGATTAAGCAAAGGCTGTAGCAGTAAACTATGTATCCATACATGAACTGGTTCACCAATACCCATTGTTATGGGGACATGATAAGTCAAAGTATTTAGATATGTGGATTAAAAAAGGATTCTGTTATGGCAGCGAAGCATTTGTGGGAAGAAGCTTAACAAATAATGCAAAACCTGAGAAACTGAAGGCTGTTGATTGTGGATATGGATAGTAAGATACAAGCAGTGAATATGTTTTAGTTTCCTTTGTCTTATATAGAGATCAGGCATAATTGTAATAATCAGAGAAGAAGTTGTGAATGATAATTAATAAATGAAATTTATTTGGGGAGGGGAGGGCAAGAGTTGAGTGGGATACGCTGAGTGTTTTCCTGTAGAACAAGATGGTGTAAGGTTTACCTAATTTTATGGGATTTATTAAAACTGTACAGTTTAGGCTGATATATATATATATATATATATATATATATATATATATATATATATATATATATATAAAACTTAAACAGAAGGTTATATATCAAAGTAAAAAGGGAGATGGTGATGAAACAGTAGGTAAGTTGGGGTGATAAAGAGATACTAGGATTTTGGATGCAAGCCCTAGGATAGTAACAACCATATGGGCTAATATATTCATAAATTAACAGAAAGTATTATAAGAACTAAGCCAATGTGGAAATGGAGAAAGGGAATTTTACCAATAGGGATGTCTGCAAGTAGGGCTATAGAAAATAGGCAAAGGGGGGCTGGAATATAATGGAGGAAATTAACTAAGGAACCAAAGTACCAGGAGTACATAACTTGAGGAAATGGTAATAAGAGTTGGACGAGGCCAAGCAGCAGTATTGTGAGTGGGGGACAGCACAGTGAAGCAGTGTGCACTGCCAGTGGGACACAGCAGTGTGATGGAGTAAGTGTAGTGTGTGGGCAAAAGCACTCAGAGGTTTGGACATTGAGAGTTTGTGACATCATTGTGAGGGATGGTGGTGAGTGGGAGACACTACTATGAAGCAGTGGGCATGAAGAGTTTGACAGCACAGGGAGAGACTGGATGATATGACAGAAGCGTGAGGCAGGGGCTGTTGTGAGTGGGAGACAGCACCATGAATCTATGAATGTTAGTGGAAAACAACACTGTAAAGAGCTGGATGTGCTGAATGAGAGACAGCACCATGAGTCTCTGTGAGGGACTGGATGTTGTAAATGGGAGAAGTCACTGTCGGGGAGTGAGTGTGGTGAATGGGTGACAGCACCCTGAGGCAGTGGGCATCATGTTTAGGCGACAGCACTGTGGGGTAGTGTGTGTTGTGCTTTGAAGACAGCACTATGAGCCAGTAGGCATGAAGAGTGGGTGACAGCGCTGTGTGGGAGTGGCTGTTATGACAAGAACAGTATTACAAGGGAGTGGATGTTGTGATTGGAATGGAATGGTTGTGGTGAATGGGAGCCATCACTGTGAGAAAGTAGGTGCTCTGAGAGGGAGATATCATCATGATGGAGTGGGTGTTGTGAGTCAGAGACTGTATTGCAAGGGAGTGGGTATTGAGTGGGAGACAGCAGTGTAAATCAGTAGGTTTATGCACAGGAGACTGTCATGTAACAAGTGAGTGTTGTGAATGGGAGACAGGACTTCGAGGGATTAGGTGCTATTTGTGGGAGATGATGTGAGGTAGTGGGCAGTGTGAGTGAGAGACAAAACTTTGAAGTAGTGGGTACTGTGATTGTGTGAAAGCACTGTGAGGGATGTATGTGCTCTGAGTGGGAGACAGTAACTTGAATCATTTGGTATGGGGAATGGAAGATGGTAGTTTATGGCTGTGGGTATGAAAAGTGGGGATCAACAATGTGAGGCAGTGGACACCATGAGGTGACAGCAGAATCAGGCAGTAGATACAGTGAGTGTGAGATGACCAAGGTAGTGGGTGCTGTGAAAGGAAGACAATACTGTAACAGAGTGCATGTGGTGAGAATGAGTTAATATTTTAATGAGGTAGGCACTGTTAGTTTGAGACAGTAGGTACAGGTAGTAGAAAAACACCCTGAGGCAGTGGGTGCTGTGAGTGTAAGGCAGCGGTGTTACATAGTCTTATTTAATGTTGGTGAATGTCAGCTTTGTTATAAGGTGAAGTTTAGAATCATCAGAGAGAAAGAGAGAGAGAGAGAGAGATTGGAAGGAGAAGTGTGTGCTGAAGGGTGTAAGTAGCACAGGGACACACTGAAACAATAGAAATGAAAATAGGTTGGATGATGTTTGAGTGGGGCTGTAGATGGTAAGTAAGATCTTGATCTGTAGGTATATATGGTATATATATCTCTGCAAGACACTAAGGATGCCTCCAAGCTTCAGTGAAATTTGCATCTGGAAGAAATGCTTTCAGGAGAGCAGTGTTTTGCTGTGTGGGCCTTTATTCTTTCTGAGTGGGACTGATGTCTCACCAGAGCTTTAATATGCAGAGCCTGGCCTGGACTTACTGTAGTTGTCATTTTGTAGATGTTATGGGGCGCAACCCACAAGAAATGGGACAGCACTTAGCAGGTTCATTTAGACAGGCGGAGAACCACAGACATAGCGAATAGCCCCTTAGAAGAGACCATCTTCATACATAAAGTGCATAGTAAGAAGTGTGTTCTAGAAGTGGTCTTTTTTTTTCAGCTGTAATAAATGAAAGGCATGACTTATTTAACATTGTCTTTTGTGTTTGTCTATTTTGTTTGATACAGGTACTCACAGATGAGCAGCAGGTACTGGCAGCTAGCCATGACTTTAACTTTGACCACCCTGACGCCTTTGACTTTGACTTGATCAGGTCCACATTATGGAAGCTAAAGCAGGGCAAGAGTGTCAAGATCCCAGTGTACAACTTCACCACACACTCCAGAGAGAAGGAATGGGTAAGACTGTAAGCAATTGGTGTGGTTAAGTATTTCTTGTAGGCAACATTTTTCTGCTTAATCAGTTTCTTTATGGCACCCTGTTTCATGTATCAGTTTGATGACTATCTCTGTTTATGTGGATTTGGATTCCTAAGACCAGATTGAGAAGTTCTGTCAGTGTCCACTAGTGTCACACTTGGAGATTAAAGTTATTAGTCCTGAGCTTGAACCATTTTAGGAAGTAAATTAATTCCACTTATGATTCTGTACTAATACTGCACTGAAGTTTCATTTGGAAGTTTCTGTAAGGTAGAACAGTTACTCCGCTTGCATGTAAAGTGAACTGAATTTTAGTTTAGCTTGTCAGCTGAGACCTAATAAAGAAAGAGTCATTTCATGTCATGACCAACTTGACCAGTTTTACATACTTCATTGAGGAATGAAAGAGATTAGAAACAAAGTAATTTTATAATGACAGAAGACAAAAGCTAGATTAAAAATATTTACAAGTATTTTCTAGTGAACCACTGTTTTCAGGTTATAGTTAAATAATATGCTTGACCTAATTTATTTGGGACAATGAAATAATGAGAACTAAGTCTTAGCAGTATGGCTCCCCAATCTATAGGTTCATAGGTTCATACTAGGCTATCTGCCCAAGGGCATTTATAAGCCTAGCCTAGAGTTTTGTGGCTTTCGCCACCCCTTTATTTTGAAGAAAACTATGCCCATTATTTTGCTGTGCCTCTGTCAAGCAGTGACACTGAGGCACAGCAAATATACAGTATATGTAGGGACAAGAAAGTGCAGCATGTTTAGTAATGTGAATGAGTTTATACAAGATCAAAATGTATTTCATTGTGTTTAAGAAAGGATTTGGTATTGTTTAGCTGAGAGACCTGGTATATTTCCATTTTAAACTCTGCCAGTCAAGTAGTTAGACACTCTTAAATGCACGTGAGATGCCTCCTCTAGAGCAGCAGGTACTGTTTCTGTTCTGAGGAGGATTTCCTGGTTTAGGCTTTGGTGTCTTCCCGAGGATGTTAAGTCTGGTATTCTGGACATTCTTCTGGATAGGGATGCTGTTTTTAGTCTTGTTGCCACTGCTGTGGACTTTTTAAAGAATCTTCAGGAGAGAGGGAAAATTATTAAGCAAATGTTTGTCTCTCTCACTTTTCAGAGGAATTACTCTTCTAAAGTTGTCCCCTTTCTTCAAAGAGCAAAAGGCTCCCCAAATGGCTAAATAATATTAAAAATAGAAATCTCAAGACAAACCAAAGCAAGATTTTAATGGGTCTAAACCCCCTTTTCTGCAAAACAAGCCTCCTTGTAACTATCTGCCTCCCATCCACCTTCCCCACCTTAGTCTACTCCATGCCCATCTTTCCAGTAAACTTTCCTATCCTTTCCAATTTGGAAGTCAGTCACCAAAGACAATTGGGTTCTCTCAATTATTAGGTTCTGTCAGTAATTCGGAAAGACTACAGGATATCATGTCTTTCTCTTCCTCAGAGAGCAGGCATTCCTCCAGTTCCATCAGACCAGCTCCCCTTAATCCCTCCTGTTTTTGAAATAATTGATGTGAAGTTGTTCGATCTCGCCATTTATTCTTACACATGGGTTCAGAGCCGAGCCATCAGCTCCAAGTTGCCGCTTTACTAGCTAACGATTTGAAAGTAGCTTGAGACCAGGCCCCTATCCCATTGCCGCTGCAACTGATTGCAAGGCCGTCAGAGATCTCGGGCCAGTAGATTTTCTTTATTGTTTTTTTCACTAATATTCTACTTATAAATCTTTAGATAACTTTTGGGCGAGTTAGCCTCTTAAATTCTTACTTTAAAGTTGTTTTGTTTGTTTACAGAGTGGTTGCTCATAGGCCTCAGCCATTCCTTGGTTTATATATCCTTTTATATAAATATATATATAGCATGGGAGTGTGTTAGTTGTTAGTTCTTGCATTTATATCCTATAGTTGTACAGGGATCTGGCAACTTAGGACTGCTAATAATAACCGTGTTCCTTGTTAGTGTTACTGTATTTTGTTGTTGTGCATTGAAGGTTGTTCAGGGATCTGACAACAAGCTTAGTATGTTTGTTTATTACTGTTTCTGTAGCTTTAATATGTCTGATCTTAAGGAAAAGCAGAAATCTGGCTTCAAGAAGTGTCCAAAATGCGGGCAGAAAATGCCCATTACGGACGCCCATGTAAATTGTGTTTATTGTTTGGGGCCTGTTCACTTCCAGGAGGATTGCTGTATCTGCCATTCCTTCAGCAGTAGAGTTTTATTAGAAAGAAGAAAGAAGCTGGTAGATAGAGGCTTGTTGAAGCCAGACTTTCAAGCGACTTTGGACAAGGCTGACCCGACCTCCAAGTCTTTGAAGGGGTCAAAGTCTTCGAAGGCGCCTCGGAGCCCAGGTCATTGGCTCCAAGCCTTTCTGTGAAGGTGCGGTCACCAGCTCCGCAGTCTTCAGAGCCATGCACCGGGCAGGTGTTTTGGAGCCAGTCTCCGAAACTTTAAGGTCACCCATCCTTCAGTCGGTGGCGTCATCAGTTCCTTCGACTCATTCTTTGAGGACCCTTTCTGATGTAGATGTGGACCGGGTAGTGCAGAGGCTTCTTGAGAACCCGCACTGGCTAAATTGCTATAGGCCTCGACCCAACAGGATTTGAGGCCTGAGACCGTCCCACCAGCTGTGACTACTCCTCCACCGAGCTTGGCTTTCAGAGCTGGAGGAGGAGGATCTGATGGTTCTGGAGCCTTCGGAGCCAAAGCCTGTTCCAGTACCTTCGGCTCCATCAACCCTGACTTCCTCGGTTCCATTGGAAGAGTCTTGGAGCCGACACTCTCTCGTCGGTTCCGAGGGGAGAGAGTCGAACCGATGTGTCGGTTTTGACCCGTCCACTCAGGGCTTTGGTGCGGATGAGCTCGGCTATGTCCTCCGGTTTGGAGCCCACTGTCTTTGCGCTGGGGAAGTTGCTGTCTTCTTCGGAACCGGCATCTTCCTCGGGTCGGAGCAGTGGTGCCTACGATACCATGAGGAGGGTTATGTCATGTAAGACACACACATAGTCAGGTCCTTTCTCTTCCTCCCCTAAAGTGCCGCTTTCTGCCTCTGCATCGCAGGTCCCTATGAAGTGTTGAGACCCAGAGCATCAGGCAACCCCATTGAGTGACCCTTGCTCGACTGAGACCTCACCAGAAGCCCCCACTGATGAGGTTCACAGGAAGTGATTACGCAAGAGGAGGCATTTAGATTCCCCACAGGAGTCTTTGACATCAGACACTGACTTAGAGGAATCGGAAGGGTCCCCCTCGGAGGATATCTCCTTTGTGGATATCCTGGAAGTCCTGAAGCAGAGGGGTGACTGGCAGTCCTTTAGCCTTTCTGAGGATGAGTCGGTGCTCCTGAAGGCCTTTGGGTCTCAACCTTCCACCTCGTGGGTGACTCTGCCCTTTGCTCGAAGCGTGTGGGAATCTCCTGATACTAAGGAACTGGTCCCTCGGAGGCCCAGCAAGTTTATCACCTCCCCCAAGACAAGATGTTCCACACTAAGGGAGTCCCCGTTGATGCCATGGTGGTGGTGGCGGCCACCAAGAAAGAGATGTCAGAAACCTCTTCTACTGTCCATCCTCCTAATAGGGACTCTAGGACAGATACAGGAAATGCATCTTTAGTTCTGCGACATTTGCTATGCGATCGCTTAACTTTTTGACTAATTTTACCTGTCTTCAAAGAGATCTCCTGAAAGAGCTTGAAGATACTCTGCAGGGTAATACAAATGGAGCTATCTCTGACAAAGTGACAGCAGAACTTAATACCCTTAACTCCATTGTGAACTCGTCCATGCGGCTCATTTCCTATGCAGCCGATGATTCGAGTCGGGCAGCGGGTTCAGCGATAGCTCTTCGGAGACAGTCCTGGATGCGCTTATGCTCCTTTGTGGAAGCCTTCAAGTCTTCCTTTGTCAACACCCCATTTGATGGCTCTTCTCTGTTTGGGCCCAAAGTCAAGGAGGCTCTCACTAGGTGTGAGCAAGAGGGAAAGACTCTATCTGCCGTAGGAGTCCATTTTTTCACCCCTATCAGACCATACTCCAAAGGGCAGAAAGGTGGAAAATTTGGTTCCGAAAGTCCCAAGGAGCTTTCCAGAACACCTAGTGAACCCCCCCTCCAGGGGCAGAGGAGGGGGCAATAATGGAAGATGCCGTCCCGGCAGCAGAGGGGGTCCACAGAACCAGGGTGACAGGGATCAGTTCCTTAAGCCCTATCAGCGCTCCTGAAAGGAGGCCCGACTGTCCAGCTCTGGAGGCAGTCAGGGGTTGCTTGGCTTTGTATCCAGATGCCTGGCTAGGAATTACAACAGATTTTTGGGTATAAAGCATCATTACCAGAAGATACATCATCCCATTTCTAGAAAATCCACCTGTTGGCAAAAAAATTCCAGACGTTCCACCCAGTCTCAGGGATCAAGCAGCCATAGAAATCCAGAGGCTGCAGGAAGAGAGAGTCATCCAGCTAGTCCCAGCAGACCAGATAGGATCCGGAATTTACTGCAGATTCCTTTTAGTTCCAAAGAAGATGGGACTGGAGGCCCAGCTTAGATCTCAGCAGACTCAACACATTCCTCGGAGTGGGCGATTGGATGTGCTCTATAGATCTCAAGGATGTGTACTACCACATCAAAATGGTCAGGCCATCCAGAGATCATCTGTGTTTCCAGCTGGGAGCCAGTCACTACCAATTCTGAGCACTTCCCTTTGGACTCACAACAGCCCCCAGACTGTTTACCAAATGCATGGCAGTAGTTACAACTCACTTGAGGCATCTAGGATTCCGAGTGTTTCTGTATCTGGATGACTGGCTCCTCACCGCCGCTTCCAGGCATCAACTAATTCTGTCCAGGAATCATACTCTCAATCTCTGCTTTCGGTTAGGCATCATTTCTCAGTTAGGCATCAGTATCAATTTCGAAAAGTCTGCATTGTCGCCATCGCAGCATATCTCCTTTATCGGAGCCAAACTAGACACTACCACTGCCACAGTAAGATTGCTCCTGGACAGAATAGCCATTCTCCGAAATCAGGTCTCGGACATCCTGCAGAGAAGAAAGGTACCGGCCCATCAAGTACTGAAACACCTAGGCACCAAGGCAGCTACGCTCATAGCAGTTCCTCTGGGACATATGCACATGAGGATTCTTCAATGGTTACTATTCACCCAGTGGTCATGCCAACAACTTCCCATGTCATTCTTGATCATGATTACGGAATCAAGCAAAAAGGATCTTCGCTGGTGGTTGACCAACCAACATGTTACAGTGGGTCGATTATTTGTTCTCCCCTCGCCGTCAGCCACGGTGACCATGGATGCTTCTCTGATAGGGCGGGTGGGGGGCTTTTTCAGGGAAGAACAGCCCAAGGCACCTGGTCGGAGACAGAGTCACAGTTGCACATCAGTGTTCTGGAGCTGAGAGCGGTGTTTTTGGCGTTGCAGCACTTCCATGACTCTCTGCCTCTAGGGACCATTGCGATTCAGACGGACAACATGTCAGTAGACAGCCCTTTACTCCCTGGAATCTAAATTTTGTGCTATCACGTGTTATTCTCCCCCCTTTAAGCCTGCATTATCCTGTCAGTTGAAGTTCAATTCTTGTAAACATATATTCATGTATAAAATAAAAACTGTAATAATTAAAATATAAATGTATATATATGTTATATATTTATAATATCTATATTTTAAGTTATGTAATTTATATGTTAAGTATAACATGAATGATCTGTCAGTAAACCAGACTATCAACCTCCCTACCTTTTTCCATCCTGCCAAAAGAGGGGAGAAAGAATTCTCCATTCCTTAAATTTTCACTGACAACTTAGATTTTATATTTATAAAACCAAGTCTATCAGAAAAATCAGGCCAATTTTTAATTTCCTTTCAAGACAAAAAGTTGGGTCTTCCTGTCCCCAAACAATTAATTTTCTATCGAAAGATGATTCCAGGTTTTGTTAAGGCCCACTCTACCAGAGATGTAGCCTCCCTTTGCGCCTTTTACGAAGGTCTAAATTCTAGATCCATTTTAGAGTCAACTACTTAGTTTTCTGTACAAACCTTTACAAAACACCACAAAATGGATGCCTTTTCTAGAGCTTGAGCTGGATTTGCTAGGTCTGTCCTACAAGGAATTTTAGATTCCAGGTCAACTCTTCATTCAGCCTGTCTTGAAATTTAGAAAGATATGAGGCTATTCTCACTTGTTAATAGTACTACTACAACAGTGATTATATTAAAGACTAGTGTAGTTGTTTGAGAACTTACCATAATAGTAGATGTCCGACTGTATTACATCCCACCCTCTTTCCCTTTACTTTTACTTGTTTCTTTTATTGACCCAAGGTGGCATTCTTCCCTTCTTCTGACTGACATTTTTATTTTTTGTGGCTTGCTTTCGGCACTGGAGGAAGGAAGTCCTGAAGCATTCCACTAATATAATCCTTGTGTACCTTATAGCCTTGGAGTGCTTTATTCATATGTCAGATGCACAGCGTGAGAGGAAGGCATCTAGGCTTTGGCATCCTGGCCAGATGTTTAGCTATCCCTGGCAGGATGTCCCACTTGTTAGTAATACTTCAACAGTGATCAGGCGGATATCTGCTCTTACAGTAAGTTCTTACACAACTGTACTTTCTGCTGCACTTGAATCTAGTGCTCCTGTGTGGCATGTAGCATCCTCAGGAGCTCTAACAAGGGACTGTGTGATGTAGACTTTCTCCACTGCACCCCTTCTAAAAAAAGAAGTAAGCCTGCTAAGCTGTGCCACTCCTGTCTCCCCCCTTAAATTCCTGCATATGCCCAAGCCACTAACTGTAGTTGGGGTGCCTGGGTAATAGTTAGGGCTTTATCCCTGTACACTAGCAGAGCTGGCAAAAGCAAGAGTACTGAGAGGGTTTGTGAAACTAAAGTGCATCTCTGGCTCTTTCTACTTTTGGCCTAAAGCATCAATAAACTTCTGGTTCAGTTTCTTTAGATTCATATAGAGCTACCTTTTAAACTGCAGGATTTTTCTTTCTGTAATCTGTCTGTAGGCTTTTTTATTTTGAGTTCTAGTTATATTACCCTATATATCCTTGTCTGAATTTACCTTACTGTAACTTCTTCCAAATGTCATCAGCTAAGACAGTCTTGGATTATTTTGTAGTATGAAAGACTACATGCTGTGTTAAGGCTCAGCTTGTCTTCTTTAGATCACGGGGGCAGTAGGGAACATGTGTCCTATCACCACTTAGAGTAGCTGCTTGGCATCATATTGAGTACATAAATATTAAAGACTATATTTGTTCTGTTTGTTTTTCAGAAGACTGTTTATGGTGCCAGTGTGATTATATTTGAAGGGATAATGGCCTTTGCAGATAAAGAACTACTAAAGGTAAGATAATTATTTGGTGAAATTTGTTTTTCTGGGTGTTTTTTCTCCCCAGCACCTGCTGACCATCCGAGCCTTCTATCAGCATTACAAGCCCAGTCATTTCCTCCTCGCACTGGCTTCTTTATCCTGTATCACACTGTGGGAGATTCCTGCTTTCCATCAAAGATTTACCTTTTTTTTGCTTCAAAGTTAGCTAACAGATTTTAGAGGTAAGGTCTGACAAGAGGTCTATCATCAAGGCAGCTAATAGGGTTATGGGATCTTGCCAAACTTCTCATGATTACAGTTTCTCTTTGGAAATATGACTGTTAGTGCAAATATGGTAAATATATGCTAAGTTTAAGACTGCTGTACTGGGGTCCTAACCAAAGAGCGAACGCTTAAAATAGCGAACGCTCTTTTGTTGAAATGAAAACAACGAAAGCTGACAATGTCGAAGGCATGGAACAGCGATTTTTTTCCCAGGGAAAAAAATCACTGGGACATTCTCGGGACTTTGCTGTTTTCTTCACTGTGGTGCGATCTCGGAGTTGGTATATTTAAGTTGGGGGTGGAGGAGGGTGAAGCCCCCCCACTTTATTTTGTTTGTACATTTTATTTTTTTTTTTATCAGTGAATTTTTTTCCCTGTGAAAAAAATTTGCTGATCTGTGCATTCGACATTGTCAGCTTTGGTGTTTTTAAGTTCGACAGAAGAGTGGTTGCTATTTTAAGCTTTCACTCTTCTGATATAGACCCGCTGTACCTTGGAGTATTCCCGTTACTAAGATGTACAAAATCCCTAAGAGTTGTAGGTAAAAAGGGCATGAAGGGTAATGCTTCCCATCATGGTGGAAGGGTGCATCCCTCCTGCACAGTCACTTTAAAAGCAGTCATACTTTTACATATTTGCTGCAAGACTCACCATTATAGATCATGTTTGTTTGTGTCTTTCGGCTTTTCCCAGTTAGGGGTCACCACAGCGGAACTCCGGTCCACTAATGATCATGTATTTCCTATAAAGAGCCAGATTTTTTTCTTACATATACAAACCTCTCCTCTGGTAGTCTTGTTTGCATACTCCCTAAGCAGAGTCACAGTGCCATCCCAGTGGAGCATACTTACTTCTGCAGAGCTGTGCTTGGTGGACCTGTGTACATGTTTGGTCCATATGGACCAGTCCACCTCCCTTCTTGGAGATGGGCAAACTGACATTTGCCACTTGAGCCCACCTCCTTCTTGGCTCCACCATCTCCTTGGTTGCTAGTTGATCCTGGATGATTTGTGTTTTAGTCAGGGCTTTGTTTCTCTGCACCATGGATCTAGTAAATCTGCGGAAGATCTAAAAATCTTTTTTTTAAACACCTTTACTGAATTATCTCTTGTGATGTAGACAAACTTACAGTTATATAGAAGTAATCAAACCATATTAACAAGTTCACATTTCCAGGCATTATACATCACATATGTTGTTATATGTCATATATGTGATGCCCCCACTCTGGGCCAGTAATCAAGCAGCCCGAATCCTCACCACTGACACTGCAGAGAGATGATCACTTGGAATACAATTGTATATACTCAGTATTTCCAGATGCAGACCTCTCTGCATCAAGCACAGTTTCTGTTTAGAGCACACAGGGAACACGGTCAGCCCTGAGTCTGGATTTCTGTATATCGTTCTCTCCCCAGGTCCCCAATAAGGCTGTCTACTGGCACAGCTGTGTTCAGCACCCTCTCTGTGAAACCAGAGCTTCGTGTCCTTGCTCCCTGTAGCTGACACACACACACACACACACACACACACACACACACACACACACACACACACACCTAGGAAAGGATGGCACAGATTACCTGCTCTACCAACTTTCTCAGACTATAAGGTAGTTTCACTGCCACCAATCCTTACTATAAGGCTCTTAAAAGGGTATCCAATTATGCTGAGTGATGTTAATATTAATACATATGGTAATGTTGACAAAACAGCCAGGCTTTCAGGAGTGGCCACAGTTATCACCAAGTAAAAATATGCAAATACCCTCAAAGCTTAAATATTCCATAAAAGGACCAACCACAATGAAAAGTTTAAATATTTATTTACTTATTTATTTGACATTTGTTAACCGGGTTAGTCCGACTGGGCAGCAGCCCCTTTTCAGCAGAAGCATGAGGAGAAAAGCTCCAGATAATACGTGTTACATGAGAAATCATATGACATAGAAATTAAAAACAGTTTAGATTTAACTAATATAACAAAAGTAATTTGAGAAAATATAAACATACTATAGCATGACTGTTGATTTGAAAACAGATTACATTATGAAAGTTACAATCAATAACAATTACAAATATATATGTACACTATGTAGAGGAGATAATCCCAAGGCACAGATCACTGTCTGAGTCAGCAGTGCTGTAGACTGAGAGACAGTGGAAATCAGTCTGTTACTAGAGAAAGAAGTCATAATGGTTATAGGAGTATTAGAGAAGTGTAGGAGGGGAGGAAGATAGAGTTAAGCTGGGTGGTTGCATAGGCAAGACCAATATGTGTGAAAGATAGCCTTAACACCTGTTTTGAAAGAGTTGGGTTTTGAGATAGATCTAACATTAGGTGATAGTTTATTCCAGGCATTTGCCACTGAGTGACTATACAGGAGTTTGCCAGTATTTTCGTTGGGCACATATACTTGCAGCAGATTCTGTTGAGAGCGATGAAGGGCACAGTTGGGAGTGTAGGGTTGGATGAGGGAAGAGAGAGAGGAGCAGGACGAGGGTTGATGCAAGACAGAAAGAATCACGAGGAACTGGGGTAGCAGGATTTGTTGAAGAAATTGTAGCCATTGCAGGTGTTTTAGTGCTAAGCAATGGTAAGAGTGGAAGGGGTGGTTGGAGGCAAATCTTGCAATTTTGTTATAGGTGAGTTCCAGTTTAGACATAAGGTTGGATTGGAGGTGTGTAATAATAGGGGCTGCATAGAGTAGGGTGGGAAGTGGGAAAGCTTGTGCTTAGAGAGCCTAGAAGCATTAGTGAGGAATTTTTTATCCCTATATAGCAGGCCTAACTTTTGATCAGTCTTTTTGATAAACTGCTGAATATGGAGATCGAACTTAAGCTGGTCATTGATAATAACACTTAAAAGTTTTGTTTGAGGCTCGGCAGAAATGATAGCGTTCTTTGGGGAAGAGATAGTAAAGGTGGCTTTATGGTGTTGCAGAAATTTTGGGAGGAATAGGAGAAGTTTAGTTGTTTTAGGGTTAAGTAGAAGTTGGTCGGAAGTTAGCCATTTTTCGATTGAGTGTAGGGTATCTTGAGTGAGGGTGTGAAGATGGGAGATGTTGGAGCAGGAGATAATTGTGGAATCATCAGCATATTGAATAATTGAAGAGAGTGGAGAAGAAGAGTGGAGGTCATTTATAAAGATATTGAATAGTATGCGTCCAAGGATGGATCCTTGGGGTACCCCTGTTTGTACAGGTAAGAAGTAAGAAAAGCAAGATTGCCATTTAACAGCTTGGAATCTATTAGACAGGTAGCTGGAGAACCAAGAAAGTGCAGAGTTGGAGACATTGAGGCTGGTTAGTTTGTATAGAAGCAGTCTGTGTGAAACATGTTTGAAGGCTTTGTAGAGGTCCAGAAACAGACAGGAGACTAACTTATTGTTGTCACAAGAGTTTGTGATAGTGTTAGTGAAGGATGTCAGAGCAGTAGCTGTACTGTGCTTTGGGCAAAAGCCATGCTGTGTAGGAGTAAGGAGATTTTCTTGGATAAGGTAATCGAGGCGCTGCTTGTATATACATTTTTCAAGAATTATCGGCAGTTGGCCTGAAATTTGATGGGTCACTTGAGGTACCACCTTTGTGTAGGGGTATGACATAAATTTTTTTCCAGATGTCAGGTACAGTGTTTTCCTTGATAGACCTATTTAGTAGTATGGAGAGCGGGTAAGCGATAGAGTTAGCAGCTCTTTTTAGGAATTGAGGTGGAAGGTTATCGACAGAAGGAGAACATGTTTTAAGTTTACTAAGAAGTGATATAAGTTGTAGGGATGAGTTTGAATGAAAAGAGAGATGTTAAGTTGTCTATCTCGCCTTCATTCTTGCTGGATGGGTTCGGAGCCGATCCTCGGCTCCGACTCGGCCAATACTAAAGCTCGAGAGCTAATTCCACCGGCTCGAGGCTCCCCCATATCCCACAATGCTATGCTGTAACTCCTCAGATTTCGTTTGTCGCTTAGCTGACGAGGTGCTTTTCCAACCGGCTCTGCAGGTTAGTTAAATTTCTAAAGTTTCTAGTAAACTTAGACCCCCTTTAAGTTAGTTTTTCGATAGTAATTAGTTAGTTACTTAGTTTGTTAGCACTCCCTTACAAATATCTTCCCTTTCCAAAAATTTTTTCCAAGGGTTATTTCCCTTAGGCCTTAGGCCCCTTCCCACCCCTCCTAGTAGTTGGAGTGAGTGTGTTTTTTTCTGTCAGGATCTTTTTTAGTTAGTTTAATTTAATTTTTAGTGTAATCTGTGTGTTTGTTTGAGTGATTGCACTAGTGTTGTCTCTTTAGATATGTCTAAAGATTCAAAGGTCTCAGGCTTTAAGAAGTGTGACTCGTGCTGTCAGAAGATGTCTCTGACAGACGGTCACACTTCTTGTGTGTATTGCCTGGGACCTTTACACCTGCAGGACTCTTGTGCTGTCTGTCACAGTTTCAGCCCTAGAGTCCTGCAGGAACGTAAAAACAAATTAATCTTAAGGGGCTTATTGAAGCCCGAGGGTCCCCCGACCCTGTCTCTGTTGGGGAAACCTTCTAAGCCCTTCAGGCAGTCGGCTCCAGTGTCTGAGCCGTCCTCCGGAGGTTCATAGACCGTTCATATGGTTCAAACATCGGCTCCGGCCAGAGCCGATGATTCTAGACCTGCCACACACACCGTGTCCTCAGCTCCAGCTGGAGCCGAGACAGACAAGTCGAAGTCGGTTCCGATACCCTTGTCGGAACCGACTACTAGAAAGAGATCCAGGTCTCCTTCTATCGGCTCCGTTCATTCGGCTCCAGCATCACCGCTCTTGTCTGAACGGAGCCATAGGTCACACTCCTCTAGGTCCTCCAGACTTTCGGACCATGATTTGCAGAGGGTGGTGAGTAGACTTCTTAAGTCCGAGGCACTGGCCCAGATGTTACACAGCCCGACTCAACAGTCGATGGCTACCCCTGTTCCATTAGATATTCCTCCTCCGACTCTCTTGAGTTCGGAGCCGGTGCTGCTCGGAGCCAAGACTGTGGGAGCATCGGAACCGATACCTTTCCTTTCGGCGCCGTCGTCTGCTCTGATTTCCTCCTTGGAGGGATCTCGGCGCCGGACTTCCCTCGTCGGCTCCGAGGGGGCGAGTGGCATCGGACCCTTGTCCGACCCCGCTCTCCCTCTCGGTGCTTCGGCGCTGGTTAGTTCGGCTCCGACATCGGCTTCGGAGCCATCCTTGTCGGTGCCGGGGGAGGTTTTTGGCTCTTCGAAGCAGAGACCTCTGGCCCTGCCTGACAGGGGTGCCTTTGAGGTCATGTGGAGCGTGTTAGAACCTGGTTCTACTCCACAGTCGGCTCCATCAGCCCCTCCCTCCACAGTGCCTGCGGTGATTTCTTCTCACCCCCTTGCTTCGGACCGTAGAGAATCTGCGCCTCAAGTATCCCCAGTGGGAATTTCCTCCTCTTCCGAGGCCTCTCCTGACCTTGCAGGAGAACCCCCTAGGAAGAGACAGTGCAAGAGGAAGCACATTGACTCCCCTGAGTCTGTCACCTCTGACACTGATTTGGAGGATTCTGAGGGTTCCCCACGTTCCCCCTCTGAAGATGTCTCCTTTGCAGACGTACTAGAAATCTTAAGACAGAGAGGGAATTGGCCAGCCCTTAACCCTTCAGAGGACGAATCAGTGTACCTTGAGGCGTTTTGTTCTCGACCTTCCACCTCCTGGGTGTCCCCTCCCTTTGACCCCCTCATGGAAGTGGTGGCGAGGAAGGCTTGGGCGGCTCCTCACTCGGTGGAACCCACCCCTAGTAGGCCAGCCAAATTTATCACTGCCCCCAAAGACAAGGAGTTTTTGTCCAAAGGTGTCTCTGTGGATGCCATGGTGGTGGCTGCAGCCACCAAGAAGGAACTAGCGGATCCTTTGGTACCTGTTCATCCTCCTAATAAGGAATCTAGGACCATGGACAGGTACGGTAAGCGGATGTTCTCATCAGCGACCTTTTCTATGCGTTCGCTGAATTACCTGTGTCATTTCACTCGTCTCCAAAGGGACTTGCTCAAGGATATGAATGAAGTGTTGAAGGACCCATCAGCTGTGGGGTTTCAAGATAGGATGAACTCCCAGCTGGCTACCCTTAACTCAGTAGTTAACTCCTCCATGCGCCTGATTTCGTATGTGGCTGATGGAGCGAGCAGGGCCGCAGGTACAGTGGTGGCCTTACGCCGCCATGCCTGGATGCGGCTATGTAGCTTTGCTGACCCTTTCAAGGCGTCCTTCACTAACTCCCCTTTTGATGGATCATCTCTGTTTGGTCCACAAGTGAAGGATACTCTGACAAGGTGCGAGGTAGAAGGTAAGACTCTTTCTGCCATCGGAGTCCGTTTTTCTACCCCTTCTAGACCTTACCCCAAGGGTCAGAAGGGGGGGAAGATGCGGTTCCGCAAACAACCACAGGGAGGCTTACCGGACACACAGAGTCATTTCCCCTCTAGAGGCAGAGGGGGGAACAATAATAATAGACGCCGTCCTAGAGGCAGAGGGGGCCCGCAGAATCAGGGTAGTCGAGAAACCTTTTCTGACAAACCCTTTCAGCACCCCTGAGGGGCTGCTCGACTGTCCATCTTCGGAGGCAGTCGGGGGAAGATTATCTCTGTACCCAAAAGCCTGGCTTTCCCTTACTCAAGACAAGTGGGTACAGTCTATCATATCCGAAGGCTACAGAATTACATTCATTCACATCCCAAAACAATCCAGAAACTCCCTTCCAGACGTTCCACCCAGTCAAAGGGAGCAAGCAGCACTAGAAATTTCAAAGCTGCTAGCAAAAAGAGCCATTCAACCAGTTCCAGCAGACCAACAAGGATCCGGAATCTACTCCAAATTCTTTTTGGTTCCAAAGAAGACAGGGGACTGGAGACCCATTTTGGATCTCAGCAACTTGAACAAGTTTGTCAAGAAAACAAAATTTCGGATGGTCACGCTGCAGTCCATCCTGCCCTTTCTGGGTCAGGACAACTGGATGTGCTCCATAGATCTCCAGGATGCGTACTATCACATCAAGATGAACAGACAATCCAGGAGATTTCTCCCCTTCAGGCTAGGAGCCAGTCATTTTCAGTTCAGGGCCCTGCCCTTTGGTCTCACTACAGCCCCCCCCCCCCGAGTGTTCACCAAATGCATGGCAGTGGTCGCCGCTCATTTGAGGGGCCAGGGATTCCAGGTGTTTCCATACTTAGACGACTGGCTCCTGACTGCCACCACCAGGCATCTACTTCTCTTAGCCAGAGACTACACTTTACGAACCTGTCGGACTTTAGGCATCTCTGTAAATTACAAAAAGTCTGTCTTGTCACCTTCTCAGTCTATTACCTTTATAGGCGCAAGATTAGACACAGTCTGTCAGCCAGACTCACGGAAAAAAGAGTAGCAGACATTCACAAGCAGGTTTTTCTTCTGTTATGACACAACAGGGTCAAGGTCAGACTGGTGTTGAAAGTCCTAGGGGTTATGGCGGCGGCTATTCCTCTCCTCCCCTTAGCCCGCTTCCACATGAGGATTCTTCAGTGGATGCTTTTCACTCAGTGGTCTTTTCAACTTCTGCCAATGTCCCACACTATCAGCATAACTCAGTCATGCAGGAATCATCTTTCCTGGTGGGTCACATCTTCCCAACTTCTGCTAGGGAGACCTTTCATTCCCCCGCCCCCGGCTGCAACTCTGACAACGGACGCCTCCCTGATCGGGTGGGGGGGGCATTACCAGGGCAGGACAGTCCAGGGCACGTGGCAGCCAATCGAGTGCCACTTGCACATAAATGTTCTAGAGATGAGAGCAGTGCTTTTAGCGTTGCAAGCCCTTCAGGACTCTCTTCCCAAGGGAACTATAGCAATTCAGACGGACAATATGTCCGTAGTGTGGTACATCAACAAGCAAGGCGGGACCAAATCTTACCCCTTATGTCGAGAAGCACTCAGACTGTGGCAATGGGCGATCTCTTCTCAGCGCTTCCTGATAGCAACGCACATTCCCGGCAAGTCCAATGTGATAGCAGACAGATTGAGCAGAGCAATTCTCATGCCTCACGAGTGGTCTCTGAAGAAATCAGTGTTGGAAGAAGTTTTTCAACTTGGGGCCAACCTTGCTGCGATCTTTTTGCCACTCCCCAAAACAGCAAGTGTCCCGATTTCTTCACCCTCTTTCCCCTACCAGATCATCCCATCAGAGACGCTCTAGTTCACGATTGGCCTCCGGGACTCCTGTATGCCTTTCCCCCCTTCCCACTGATACCTCAGCTGATTCGGAAAGCCACCGCTCTGAAGGCCTCAATGATCCTCATTGCCCCTTATTGGCCTCGACAGGTTTGGTTTCCCTTTCTTCACCGTTACCTTTTGGTGCAACCATGGCAGCTGGACCCAGTTCCAGATCTCTTGACCCATCAATCGGGTCAGCTGCACCAATCCCTTTCTTCTCTGAACCTCACAGCGTGGTTCCTCCAATTCCAACCTTAGCCAGGCTTCCCTTAATATCTCACTCAGAGATATTTTGATAGCTTCTCATAAGTCTTCTACCCAGAAGATTTATAGCAGCAAATGGAAACGTTTCTCCTTCTGGGCAGCATCCAGGGAAATAGATCCTTTTACTGCACCTATTCAGTCCATTCTGGATTTCCTAGCTGAACTTTCCAAGCAGGCTCTTCTAATTCTACTATCAGAGTTCAATTGGCGGCTATATCTAATTTTCATGTGGGTGTGTCAGAGTCTACTATTATGTCTCACAAACTCTGTAAAGCCTTTTTGAAAGGAGTCTTTCTTCTTAAGCCCCCTATCAAGGATCCACCTCCTCCATGGGATCTGAACTTGGTTCTGGCATCATTGATTCCACCCCCCTTTGAACCTGCGGCTTCATGTTCTATGAAGTTGTTGTCTTGGAAAATGCTTTTTCTAATAGCCATCACTTCAGCTAGAAGGGTATCGGAACTCCATGCTCTATGCTGTCATCCCCCGTATTTACTTTTTCACAAAGATAGAGTATCCTTGCATACCAATCCATCCTTTTTGCCCAAAGTGTCCTCTCAAGCAAATCTGAATCAAACTATTGATCTCCCAGTTTTTTCCCCAACTATGGCAACAGATCAGAACAGAAACTGCACTGTTTAGATGTTCATCGCCAACTTAGGTATTATTTAGACAGGACTAAACAGTTTAGAAAATCAGACCAACTGTTTATTTCACATGCGGAAGGCAGGATGGGCCTTCCAGTCACTAAAGTGTCACTTTCTAGATGGCTTACTTCTACGATTACCTTTATTTATGAGATCAGGTACCAACAATTGCCGTCGAAGCCTAGAGCTCACTCTACTTGGGCCTTAGCCACATCCATAGCTTTCAGGATAAGCTTCCTATTGATTCTATTTGCTCAGCAGCCACCTGGGCTTCCCCTCATACCTTCATTTCTCATTACAAGTTGGACATAGCCTCCAGAGACCGTGCCAACTTTGGTTCCACTGTTCTCAAGAGTCTGTTCCGATAGGCCACCCGGGACAAGGTGCTAGGGACGCGGTCCCATCCAGCAAGAATGAAGGCGAGATAGACAACTTAACATTAAGAAGTTATGTACCTACCATAACGTTCCATGTTAGTTGTCTTCTTCTCGCCTTCTTTCTTGCGTCCCACCCTCCTTCCCCCTAGCCTGGACAGACCTAG
The DNA here is from genome assembly GCF_019279795.1 of Protopterus annectens. Classification (NCBI taxonomy): domain Eukaryota; kingdom Metazoa; phylum Chordata; order Ceratodontiformes; family Protopteridae; genus Protopterus; species Protopterus annectens. Next base: position 837,856,438 of record NC_056746.1, read on the forward strand.
AGGAGATTGTCTTGTGACCTTTCAATTGGTTGAAAGGGAAGGTGGAGGGGAGGCTAAGTGAAAGCACATACAATGGAAAAAAGCTAGGCATTATGCTGAGAGGCAACAGTTGGAAACAGTGGAACTGAAGCAGGGAAATTACCTAATAGAAACGGCAGGCAGAGGTGTGGTGATGTACGGGTAGCCAGTATACTTATGAAAGTTATTTAATAATAGCAAGTTGCACTTGTAAAAACATACATAAGCAAGTGGCTCGGTTTTACAAAATGCTTATGGGGCTCCTTATCAGCATAAATCCTTATCAAGCTTGCCGGTAGGGTCCCACGTACCTCAAGGGGTGTTGAGATTAGGATAAGGGTAATGGCGAGGTGTGTATTACATCAGCAATTGGCTCTCTTTTACAGCATGCTTGTGGGGCTGCTTATAAGCAGAAATCCTCGTTGAGCTTCCCAGTAGGTTTCCATGTACCTCGAAGGGTGTTGAGATTAAGATGAGGGTAATGGTGAAGTGTGTATTACATTAGAAAGTGGCTCAGTTTTATAGGATGCTTGTGGGGCTCCTTATAAGCAGCAATCCTCATCGAGCTTGCCAGTAGGTTCCTGCGTACCTTGAGGGGTGTTGAGATTAGGATGAGGGTCATGGCGAGGTATGTATTACCTTTAGAAGATGAGGCAAAAATGTGTAATTGTCAATGTCAACAGTCTAGTCATACAGAGCAGTGCTCGTACATCACCAGCGACTGTGGAGAAATAGCTGGGGACCAGTAGAGAGAAAGATGGGTGCCAAATAAGCTGAGTGGTAGTTAGGGGCAGGCAGAGAGAGAAATAAATGATAAAACAACATGAAAATACTAAATATCTATTTACAGTAAACACCAGAGTTTCAAACACAGGAAATATTAAAAGTAACACAGCTGGAAAGATTCACACATTTACAGAAAAACAAAACTCAACTATTCTCACTATATTTTCCTGACTAATCTAAAGAGTGCTAGTCCCTGGTCACTAGCACAAGGCAAGATGAAGTGGTGAGTGGTCTTTCTCCTTTGTCACGTTCCAAGAACAGACTGCTTTTGAGACTTATGTCGCCTCTAATATTAAAACATTATTTCTGTACAAAATAGCATCACATACATCTGGTCATCTGACTTCTGGTTCCCATGCAACCCCATTGTAGAAGCTCTCAGGATTTTAGCATCTATGTGTTACTATACACACAGATAGAGCTTTGCTCAGATCTTCTGCAGCTCCTGGAAGTCATAAAATAATTTCAAATCTCCTAGAGTAGCAATTAGCTCCCTGCTAGAGACAATAAAGAAGAGTTGCTAATACTTGGTTTTCCAGGCATTTTGTCTCTGGCCACAACCAGAACTGTAAGATACAATCTTTATGACCTAATTTAATTTCAGCTATTTTTCAAAGTTTGCTGCAGTTGGATTGCAATTAACCTCTTCCCTTCCAATATCCTCTGTTAAAACATATACATTTAATTCATTTACAATAATGCGTGTACATTTCTTTTCTTTCCAGCTAGGTGCACTGTTGATACATTTTAATACCAGCAGCTTTACAAATACATTTTCCAACACAAGCATCTGCACAAATCAGTTTGATATGCAAATGACATGTAATTCTTTACAAAATTCCAGCTAGCTATGCTAGCATATATTACACATGCACTGCCCTACTTCTCCAGGCATGGCTAGTAGTACCTCCTATTGTCACAATATAATCAAAGCAACATTACATAAATAGTTCAGTTCTTGCGTTAAACCTCATTCCTTCTCCAAAACATTTTTCTGCATGTATTGTACATTCAATGTTCAATGTTAAGTTGTCAATCTCGCCTTCATTCTTGCTGGATGGGTTCGGAGCTGAACCTCGGCTCCGACTCGGCCAATACTAAAGCTCGAGAGCTAATTCCACCGGCTCGAGGCTCCCCTATATCCCACAATGCTAGGCGGTAACTACTCAGATCTCGTTTGCCGCTTAGCTGACGAGGTGCTTCTTCTACCGGCTCTGGCAGGTTAGTAAGTTTTCTAATTAGAAACTTCTATTTCAACCCCTATTTTTTTTCCTTTTACCATAATTTTATTTGTAGTATTTCAGTAGTTTAAATCGGGTTCCTACTCTAGTGTCTAAAACGCCTTTTTATCCCCTTCTTAACTTTTAGGCCTTTGGCCTCTCCCTCTCCTTCCCCTAGTCCTTCAGTGTGACTGAATTTTTATATATTGCTTAAGGGTGTGTTTGTGTGTTGTGCTTGTGTTTTTCACACTAAGTTTCGATGTCTAAAGACTCCAAGGTCTCAGGCTTCAAGAAGTGTGATTCGTGCTGTCAGAAAATGTCTCTGACAGACGTTCACACTTCTTGTGTATATTGCCTGGGACCATTGCAACTGCAGGACTCATGTGCTGTATGTCATGCATTCAGCCCTAGAGTCCTGCGGGAACGCAAAAATAAATTGATTTTGCATGGCTTGTTAAAGCCTGAAGGCCCCCCGACTCAGTCTGTGTTGGGAAGCCTTCTAAGACTTCCAGACCGTCGGCTCCAGTTTCTGAGCCGTCCCCTGGAAGCATTAGATCGGCTTCGACATCGGCTCCGGCTGGAGCCGAAGTTTCCAAATCTCATACTATCTCCTCAGCTCCGGGTGGAGCCGAGGTTGACAAGACTCAGTCAGCTTCGATAGGCTTATCGGAGCCACCTGCTAAGAAGAGGTCTAGGTCCCCTTCCATCGGCTCCATACATTCGGCGCCGGGATCTCCTCTTCTATCAGAACGGAGCCATAGGTCTCACTCCTCCCGGTCCTCCAGGCTATCCGACCATGATTTACAAAGGTTGGTGAGTAGACTTCTGAAGTCCGAGGCACTGGCCCAAATGCTGCATAGCCCTACTCAACAGTCAGCAGCTATTTCCATCCCTGATTTTATTCCTCCTCCGACTCCATTGAGTTTGGAGCCGGGGCTCATCGGAGCCGTGGCTGTCGGTGCTTCGGAGCCGATACCTTCCCTTTCGGCTCTGTCGTCTACTCCGATTTCCTCATTGGAGGGATCTCGGCGCCGGGCTTCCCTCGTCGGCTCCGAGGGGGCGAGTGGCATCGGACACTTGTCCGACCCCGTTCTCCCTCTCGGAGCGTTGGCGCTGGTGAGTTCGGCTCCGACATCGGCCTCGGAGCCATCTTTGTCAGTGCCGGGGGGTCCTTGTCTCCTCGGAGAGGGCACCTCTGTCCTTGCATGATAGGGGTGCCTTCGAGGTCATGCAGAGCGTGCTAGACCCAGTGTCTACCCCACAGTCGGCTCCGTCAGCTCCTCCCTCTTCAGTGCCTGTGGTGATTTCTACCCATCCCCTTGTATCAGACCGCAGAGAGCCAGCTCCTCAGGTTTCCCCATTGGGAATTTCCTCCTCTTCCGAGGCTTCTCCTGATCCGGTAGGAGAACCCCCTTGGAAGAGACAGTGCAAGAGGAAGCACATTGACTCCCCTGAGTCTATCACCTCTGACACTGACTTGGATTAATCTGAAGGTTCCCCTCGATCCCCCTCTGAGGATGTCTCCTTTGCTGACATCCTTGAAATCCTGAAACAGAGGGGGAACTGGCCCGCCCTTAACCCTTCAGAGGACGAGTCAGTTTACCTTGAGGCGTTTGGCTCTCGCCTTTCCACCTCCTGGGTGTCCCCTCCCTTTGACCCCCTTATGGAAGTGGTGGCAAGGAAGGCTTGGACGGCCCCTGATTCAGTGGAACCTACCCCAAGGAGGCCGTCAAAATTTATTACTGCCCCTAAGGACAAGGACTTTCTATCAAAAGGTGTCTCTGTTGATGCCATGGTGGTGGCCGCAGCCACTAAGAAGGAGTTAGCCGATCCTTCGGTACCTGTCCATCCTCCTAATAAGGAGTCTAGGACCATGGTACGGTAAGCGGATGTTTTCCTCAGCGACCTTCTCAATGTGGTCGCTGAACTATTTGTGTCACTTCACCCATCTCCAGAGAGATTTGCTCAAAGATATGGGTGAGGCTGTACAGGATCCAACAGCTGAAGGGTTCCAAAACAAAATGAACTCCCAGTTGGCAACCCTGAATTCGATTGTTAACCCCTCCATGCGGCTTATCTCATACGCTGCTGATGGGGCGAGTAAGGCTGCAGGCACAGGTGTAGCTTTACGACGTCATGCCTGGATGCGGCTTTGCAAATTTGCGGACCCTTTCAAGGCATCCTTCACCAATTCCCCCTTTGATGGCTCAACATTGTTTGGTCCTCAGGTGAAGGATACATTGACTAGGTGTGAGGTGGAAGATAAGACTCTCTCTGCCGTGGGAGTCCGTTTTTCTACCCCTTCTAGACCTTATCCAAAAGGTCAGAGGGGAGGAAAAATGTGGTTCCGCAAGCCTCAGGGAGTCTCATCTGACGCACAAGGTCGATTCCCCTCTAGAGGCAGAGGGGGGAATAACAATAGACGCCGCCCTAGAGGCAGAGGAGGTCCGCAAAACCAGGGTAGCAGAGAAACTTTCTCTGATAAACCCTTTCAGCATCTCTGAGGAGCTGCCCGGCTCTCCACCTTCGGTGGCAATCGGGGGAAGATTATCACTGTACCCAAAAGCCTGGCTTTCCCTCACCCAAGACAAATGGGTGCAGTCAATCATATCCGAGGGTTACAAGATTCCCTTTATTCACACCCCTTCCCAACCCAAAGGATCCCTTCCAGACGTTCCACCCAGTCTAAGGGAACAAGCAGCACTAGAAATATCAAAGCTGCTATCAAAAAGAGCTATCCAATCAGTCCCAGCAGACCAGCAAGGATCCGGAATCTACTCCAAGTTCTTTTTGGTTCCAAAAAAAACAGGGGACTGGAGACCTATACTGGATCTCAGCAAGTTAAACAATTATATCAAAAAAACAAAATTATGGATGGTCACGCTACAGTCCATTCTACCCTTCTTGGGTCAGGACAGTTGGATGTGCTCGATAGACCTTCAGGATGCGTACTACCACATCAAAATGCACAGACTCTCCAGGAGGTTTCTCCGCTTCAGGCTGGGAGCCAGTCACTACCAGTTCAGAGCACTGCCCTTTGGTCTCACTACAGCCCCCCGAGTGTTTACCAAATGCATGGCAGTGGTCGCGGCTCACTTGAGACGTCAAGGATTCCAGGTGTTTCCATATTTAGACGACTGGCTCCTTACTGCCACCACCAGACATCAACTGCTTCTAGCCAGAGACTTCACCATCCAAACTTGCCAAGCTCTAGGCATTTCAATAAATTTCGAAAAATCTGCCTTGTCGCCTTGTCAATCTATTACCTTTATAGGCGCCACCTTAGACACACTCAATCTTTCCGCCAGTCTTACAGAGCAAAGAGTGTTGGATATCCACAAACAAGTTTACCTTCTACTACAATGCAACAAGATCAAAGCCAGGGTAGTCTTGACGGTATTAGGACTCATGGCAGCTACTATCACCCTTCTCCCCTTAGCTTGTTTCCACATGAGGATCCTACAATGGATGCTGTTTACTCAATGGTCCTTCCAACAGCTCCCGATGTCTCACATCATATTTATAACTCAATCATGCAAAAATCACCTGTCTTGGTGGATCACATCACCTCAAGTTCTCCAAGGCAGACCTTTCGTTCCCCCCCCCCCAGTCGCCACGGTGACAACAGACGCCTCCCTGATTGGGTGGGAGGGGCACTATCAGGGCAGGACAGTCCAGGGCACGTGGCAACCTTTCGAGTGCCACTTGCACATAAATGTCTTAGAGATGAGAGCAGTGCTTTTAGCGTTGCAAGCCCTTCAGCACTCTCTTCCCACGGGGACTATTGCAATTCAGACGGACAACATGTCCGTAGTGTGGTACATCAACAAACAGGGCGGAACCAGATCCTACCCCTTATGTCGAGAGGCACTCAGACTTTGGCAGTGGGCGATTTCTTCTCAGCGTTTTCTGATAGCAACGCACATTCCCGGGAAGTCCAACGTGATTGCGGACAAGTTGAGCAGGGCCATTCTGATGCCCCACGAGTGGTCTCTGAAGAAATCAGTGCTGGAAGAAGTCTTCCAAAGATGGGGCCAGCCTTGCTGCGATCTTTTTGCTACTCCCCAAAACAGCAAGTGTCACGACTTCTTCACTCTTTTCCCGTTACCAGGCCATCCCACCAGAGACGCTCTAGTCCACGATTGGCCCCGGGGACTTCTGTATGCCTTTCCCCCTTTTCCACTGATATCTCAATTAATTCAGAAAGCTATCGCCTTGAGAGTTACAATGATCCTCATTGCCCCTTACTGGCCTCGACAGATATGGTTTCCGTTTCTCCATCATTACCTATTGGAGCAGCCTTGGCATCTGGACCCGGTGCCAGATCTGTTGACCCACCAGTCGGGCCAGCTGCACCACTCCCTTCAGTCTCTCAACCTCACAGCGTGGTTTCTCCAATTCCTACCCTAGCCAGGCTTCCATCAATCTCTCATTCGATCCGGAACATCCTGATAGCCTCTCACAAATCTTCTACCAGGAAGATTTATAATAGTAAATGGAAACGTTTTTTCCTTCTGGGCCACATCAAAGAATATAGACCCCTTCACTGCACATATCCAGTCTATCCTAGACTTCCTGGCAGAGCTCTTCCATTTAGGCTCTTCTTCATCTACCATTAGAGTACAACTAGCTGCCATATCTAATTTTCATGTAGGAGTCTCAGACTCCAATATCATGTCCCATAAGCTCTGCAAAGGCTTTTTAAGAGGTATTTTTCTGCTCAAGCCCCCAATCAAAGATTCCCCACCTCAATGGGACTTAAATTTGGTTCTGGCATCCTTGATCCTCCCTCCCTTCGAACCAGCGACTTCATGCCCTCTTAAGCTGCTCTCATGGAAAACACTTTTTCTAGTTGCCATAACTTCAGCTAGAAGGGTATCTGAACTTCATGCTCTGTGCAGTCGTCCTCCTTATTTAGTTTTCCACAAAGATAGGATGTCCCTCCGGACTAATCCGTCCTTCCTGCCTAAAGTTTCCTCTGAGACAAATCTGAACCAAACGATTGATCTCCCAGTATTTTTCCCTGACTATTCCAACAGGTCGGAACAAAAGTTACATTTTCTAGATGTTCACCGCCAACTTAGATATTATTTAGACAGAACTAAACAGTTCAGGAAATCTGATCAACTTTTCCTGTCTTATGCGGAAGGGAAATTGGGCCTTCCAGTTACTAAGGAGTCCCTCTCAAGATGGCTTACCTCTATAATTACCTTCATCTATGAAATCAGACATCAAAAACTGCCTTCAAGACCTAAAGCTCATTCAACTAGGGCATTAGCTACATCTGTAGCTTTTCAGGACAGGCTGCCTATAGATTCCATTTGTGCAGCAGCCACTTGGGCTTCTCCTCATACCTTCATTTTACATTACAAATTGGATATGGCCTCCAGAAACCATGCCAGCTTTGGTTCCACTGTTCTCAAGAGTCTGTTCTGATAGGCCGCCCGGAATAAGGTGCTAGGGACGCGGTCCCATCCAGCAAGAATGAAGGCGAGATTGACAACTTAACATTAAGAAGTTATGTACCTACCATAACGTTCCATGTTAGTTGTCTTCTTCTTGCCTTCTTTCTTGCGTCCCACTCTCCTTCCCCCTAGCCTGGACAGACCGATAGGAAATTTTGGGATCTTCCTTTGGAGTTTCCTTCCCACATGTTCTACCACCTCTATTCCCCCTTTTATGTTTGTGTAGCTTACATTCAGGTTTATATAGAGGTGGGTTCTTTTTTCTCCATGCTATGGAGACCAGAACTGCTTGGTTTAGCTATCAAACGAGATCTGAGTAGCTACCGCCTAGCATTGTGGGATATAGGGGAGCCTCGAGCCGGTGTAATTAGCTCTCGAGCTTTAGTATTGGCCGAGTCGGAGCCGAGGTTCGGCTCCGAACCCATCCAGCAAGAAAGAAGACAACTAACATGGAACGTTATGGTAGGTACATAACTTCTTATTTTTTTCTATGTAATTTATTCCTACATTTTTCTGAAGATCCCACTTCCTGTTCTTTTACCTCTGTTACAATACTCACTACTTCAAGTCTAGCTGGTTTTAGATTTTGATTTTCCATTTTATAATAATTGCTTTTTTGACAGCCACCAGAATTAAACTTAACAAGGCCTTACAATGTCTAGGCAATTCAGATGTTGTGACCCAGCTTAAAAAAAATTCAATGTTATGTTGTCCATATCTCACCTTCATTCTTGCTTTGGGTTCAGAGACGATCCTTGGCTCCAACTCGACCATATACTATAGCTCAAGAGCTTTTACTGGCTCGAGACTAGCCCCTGTCCCAGCATACCTAGCAGTAGTTACCGAGATCTCTTTTGCCACTTGCAGTGTCGAGATTATGGATACTGGCTCAGGCTAAGTGTTTTTTCTCTTATTATATTTTTGATCAAAAATTTCTGGTTTAGCTTATCTAATTTGTTAACGTTAGTTGTCCTTCATATTTCTATCTATCTCTGTCCCATCTGAGTGACTTGCTTTTGTGTAGTTTAACCGTTTTTCTCTCTGGCCTTTCCCCTCTTCCAAACCCATTTAAATTAGAGGGTTCTTCTTCCCTTTCTTGCTTTTCCAGTAACTTTAAGGAGTTGTTGTTTAAGTTAGAGGCTCTCCTTAGGTGGGCTGTTTAACTAACTTGCTCTCCCCCCTCCTGTTTTTCCCTGTCTGTTAAAAAAAAGGATATTTTTGTCTGTTATTGCCTAGTTGTTTCTCTTTGTCTAGCTTACATAGTGCTATTAATAGTGTTATTGCATAGTTTTTCTTATTAGTAGTATATGCTGTTCTCTATTATGTCCAAGGAAACTGCCAAGGATTTGAAACCTTCGGGTTTCAAAAAGTGCGACTCGTGCTGCCAAAAGATGTCCCTTATGGACGGGCACATGAGTTGCGTATATTTTTTAGGACATGTTCATCTGCAGAACTCTTGCTCTGTCTGCCATGCCTTTAGTTCACGAGTTCTGCAAGAGAGAAGAAATAAGTTAATCTTGAGAGGATTACTGAAGAGCCTCTTTGATGCTGCCATGGAGGGGACACAGCCAGCTAAAAAATCGGACAAAGTCAAGCCTTCATCCTCTTCGGCTAGGAGTTCGGACCAGTCTAAGGACAAGGGCAAACCACAAACTGACTTTGTGTTCTGACAAGGCTTCTTCACCTATGGCTGCATCTGTGTTCGGAGCCAGTAAGGTCCCATAAGCGTTCCAGGTCTCCTGCCTTGGAACCGGTGCGGTCTGTTCCACAGTCTCCATTGTTACAATCTATGGCGGGCAGTCATCGGTCTTCAACCCATTTCTCTTGGTCATCCTGGAACCTCTCAGATGATGATGTGGAGAGGGTGGTAAAGAGGCTTCTTAGGACACCAGCATTAGCCAAAATACTTTCGGGCCCATCCCAGATGGAAATGGTGCCGACAGCCCAAACAACACCTGTCTCGATTCCTCCTCAGACTCCTTTGAGTTCGGAGCCATAGTGTATGGAAGTCATAGTGATGGAACCGTCGGTTCCAGTAACCTCCTCTGGTCTTTCGGTTCCAACAACCACTCCGATCTCCTTGATGCCCCCTTCTGTCGAGGGATCTGGGAGGCGACGCTCCCTCATCGGCTCCGAGGGGGGGGACCGGCATCGGACCCTTGTCCGACCCTACTCTACCTCTTGGAGCTTCAGCACAGGTCAGCTCGGCTCCTACATCGGTCTCGGAGCCATCGCGCTTGGTTTGGAGGAAGTCTCCTGCTTCTTCGGAGCCAGAGATTCTTTTGGGTTGGGACTGTGATGCCTTCGAGGTGATAAGGAGCATGCTGTCTGCTGAGACAGCTCCACCCTCGGCTCAATTAGCTCCTTTGCCTTCGGTGACGGTGTCCACCTTCAAACCTCCCCTTGCCCCAAGCGTAGGGAACCCACGCTCCAGGACGCCCCATTGGGCGATCCCACCTCATCCGAAGCCTCCCCTGAGCATCCCTCGGAGGAGGTCCCTCGGAAGAGGACTTGCAAGAGGAAGCATGTGGACTCCCCTGAGTCCTTGACATCAGACACAGACTTGGATGACTCAGAAGTGTCCCCACGGTGCCCTCTGAATATGTCTCTTTTTCAGACATCTTAGAAATCCTTAGATAGAGAGGTGACTTGGAAGTCCCTTGCCCCTTCTGAAGACTAGTCATTGTACCTTGATGCATTCGGTTCGCAGCCCTCCACCTCTTGGGTATCTCCTCTTTTTGACCCACTATTGCATGTAGTGAGTGGGAAGGCTTGGAGCTCTCCAGACACCATGGAACCAGTTCTGCGGAGGCCCAATAAATTCATTACAGCCCCTGAAGACAGGCTCTTCTTATCTAAAGGTGTTCCTGTTGATGCTATGGTGGTGGCAGCAGCCACCAAGAAAGAATTAGGGGAAACCTCTTCATCTGTCCATCCACCGAATAAAGAGTCTTGTACGATGGACAGATATGGGAAGCAATGATTTTTTTCAGTGACATTTACACTCAGGTCGCTGAACTATTTGTCCCACTTTACAAGGCTTTAAAGGAATCTCCTCAAGGAGTTAGAAGATACCTTACAGGATCCTACAGCTGCAGGAGCCTCGGACAAGGCGGCTTCTTAGCTTGCGACCTTGACTTCAGTGGTTAACTCCTCCATGCGGCTCATTTCTTATGCAGCTGATGGGGCGAGCAAGGTGGCAGGCACAGGAATAGCTTTACTCAGGCACTCCTGGATGCACCTTTGCCATTTTGTGGAGCCCTTCTTTTACCAATGCCCCCTTTGACGCCTTGTCCCTGTTTGGGCCTCAGGTAAAAGAGACTCTTACCAGGTGTGAACAGGATGGCAAAACTCTCTCTGCCATGGGAGTACGTTTTTCTGCTCCATCTAGGCCTTATCGTAAAGGCCAGAAGAGCAGGAAAATGTGGTTCTGGAAATCCTAGGGAGCTTCACCTGATACACGTGGAGAATTTTCCCCAGGAGCAGAGGGGGAAATAAAGGAAGACGCTGTCCTCACTGCAGGGGGGGGGGGTCCGCAGAATCAGGGCAACAGAGATACCTTTGCTGGTAGGCCCTTCCAGCGCTCCTGAAGGGAGGCCCGACTGTCCAATTCCGGAGACAATCGGGGGGAGATTATCCTTGTACCCAGAAGCCTGGCAGACAATCACAGAAGATACACGGGTACTATCCATAATATCCAGAGGTTACAATATCCCCTTCTCCTTACTTCCTCTGTCAAAAAGACAGTACTTTATCCCAGATGTTCCACCCAGTCTTCGGGATCAAGCAAACCTAGAGATTCAAAGGTTGCTAAGAAAGAGAGTCATCCAGGAAGTCTCCACAGACCAAATCTGGTCTGGAACTTACTCAAGGTTATTTTTAGTTCCAAAGAAAACAAGGGACTGGAGACCCCTTGTGAATCTCAGCAGGCTGAACAAGTCAGTCAAGAAAACAAAGTTCTGGATGGTAACACTGCAGTCCATTCTTCCCTTTCTGGGAAAGGACAATTGGATGTGCTCTGTCGATCTCCAGGATGCATACTACCACATAAAAATGGACAGACGGTCAAGGAGATATCTACGCTTCCTACTGGGAGCCAGTCACTATCAGTTCAGAGCTCTGCCCTTTGGTCTCACCACAGCCCCTAGGGTGTTCACCAAATGCATGGCAGTAGTTGCGGCTCACCTGAGGCGTCAAGGATTACAGGTGTTTCCACATCTAGACTGGCTCCTTACTGCCACTACCGAGCATCTCAAATAACAGAAGGATGGTGGCATAGATCAGGTAAGTGCCAGCCATACTTTTCCCCCCTCCCCACTAGTATTAACAACAGAGATAATATTGACAATACTTTCTCAAGTGATGCTTCCACTGATACCTCTAGGAATAAACTAAGGATGCTATTGACCTTTGCCAGTAATGTGCATGTAGCATGTGATATTAAAAAGAACTGGGATATTCTGTCTACTGTACATGAGTTGAATGGGGTCATTGGCACACAGCCAGATTTTGCTTTTAGAAATAATAGATCACTTAAGAATCAGCTCTGTTATTGATCCTTTAATACTAAATCAACTATAATATCTGATAGACTTGGTACATATATGTGTAGGAATTGTTTGGCCTGTACACATATACATATTGGTAATCATTTCACCCATCCCACTTTGGGTTTTAAGATAGATACTGCTTTTTATGCAGATTGTCGAACAAAAAATTTTTTTTATTTTTGCTATTGTACTACCTGCTTCTCATTTTACATAGGGAAAATGAACAGGGTGTTTAAGGATAGAATACTTGAACACCTTAGGGATATCAGGAATGTTAAAGAAACCAGCGCACTATCACTACATGTAGCTAAAGAGGGTAAAGGACATAAAATTTAGCTTTATGGTACTAGAGATTCTGCATAGTACCAAGAGAGGAGGTGACATAAATAATAGAACAGAATCTAGTGAACAGAAATGGATTTTGCGTTTTCAAGCTGATAAACCTCCTGGTTTAAACAACAGAGTTTCCCTGAAACCCTTCGTTAAAGCACGGCCATTAAAGCATTGATCTCTCTTTTAATATTTTATCATGTATATTTCATTAGTCCATCTTTTATTATTTTTTACTATTGTATTTACCAGTTTTAAGTATATATTGTTCATTTAGTCTGTTTTATTCTATTTTTTTAAAGCTCAATTTTTTAACGCTCTATATATTCTACAGATGTATTTTATCACATGGCTTTTAGCTATGATGCACATTTTATCTGATTTTTGATTGGATGTTTTAGTGTTTAAAAATGTAACTGCTATTCTATTTGTTGGTCTGATGAAGTGGATGTTATTCTGAGAAAGCGCTTACCTACTACAATAAAGGACATATTGATCTTCACTGCTGTGTGGAACCAGATTATTTTTCTTTTTCTTGTATTCTCTGGTTTTTGCATCTGATTCCTTATTTGGTTCAAGGACTGTTTTCGTTTGGTTTGTTCAGCAAATGCATGGCAGTAGTTGCGGCTCACCTGAGGCATCAAGGTTTCCGGGTGTTTCCACATGTAGACTGGCTCCTTACTGCCACTACCGAGCATCAACTAATCAGGGAGAGGGAATACACAATCCGCTCTTGTTCTCAAATTGGGATCACCATAAACTACGAAAAATGTGCCTTGTTGCCTTGTCAGTATATTACCTTTATAGGGTCAGATTTAGACACAAGGGCCATGATAGCAAAGGTGCCTCAAGAAAGAGTATTAATGATCTGTCGCCAAGTTGTCATGCTGTTTACACAAAAGAAGATTCAAGCAAGATTTGTCCTCAAGGTCCTGGGTTCTATGGTAGCGGCAATCACACTGGTCCGTATGGCTCGCTTCCACATGAGAATTCTACAGTGGCTTCTTTTTGCATAATGGTCATTCCAGGATTTACCCATGTCATATCAGATTCTGATCAGGGAATCCTGCAAAAGGGATATGGAATGGTGGCTTCACTCCCCTATGTTGACAATAGGCAGGCCGTTTGTACCCCTCCAACCTGTAGCCACAGTGATCATTGACGCTTCCCAGATAGGGTAGGGGGCATTATCTGGGACAGACTGTTCAAGGAACTTGGCAGGAACATGAGTACCACTTGCCCATCAATGCCCTGGAGATGAGAGCGGTGCTCCTGGCATTGCAAGCACTTCAGAACTCTCTACCTACAGGGACTATAGCATTTCAGATGGACAATATGTTGGTAGTATGGTACATCTACAAACAGGGTGGAACCAGGGCTTACCCCTTGTGTCAAGAGGCTCTACGAGTTTGGCAAAGGGAGATGTGTTCCCAATGCTTTCTGATTGCAACAGACATCCCGGGGAAATCCAACGTGATAGTGGACAAGCTCAGCTGGGCTATCCTGATGCCCCATGAGTGGTCCCTGAAGCAGGAAGTTGCGGACTTGAATTTTCACAAATGGGGCCAGCCATGCTGCGATCTGTTTGCCACCACCCTCAACAACAAATGCAGCAGCTACTTTGCCCTAGTCCCACCACTGGGACAGTCACCCAGGGAGGCACCTTTTCACAATTGGCCCCCGGGACTGCTTTACGCCTTTCCATCTTTTCCCCTGATCCCCAAGGTTCTTCAGAAAGCACAATCATTGGGTTTCAAGTTAATCCTCATTGCCCCTTACTGGCCTCGTCTGATATGGTTTCCATTCCTTTGGCCTCACCTGCAAGGGGAGCTTTGGATCCTGGACCCAGTGCCAGATCTTTTGAGGCATCAGTCGGGGGCTCTCCATCCTTCCATTTAAACTGTCAAGCTCACAGCTTGGTTTCTCCACTTCAGTCTTAGCCAGGCTTCCCAATTTTTCTCCCAACAGTTGAACACATTTTGATTTCCTCCCATAAGCCCACTACTAGGAGACTTTATGCTAGTAAATGGAAAAGGTTTTCTTGCTGGCCATGCAAAAATCAGGTTGATCCCCTTACTTCTCCCATTTCAAAGATTCTTGAATTTCTTGCTGAAACTTTTGACCAAGGAGCTGCTGCAGCTACTATCCGAGTTCAGCTAGCTGCCATTTCTAATTTCCATATGGGAGAAATGGGTTCCAATATCATGTCCCATAGGTTATGCAAGGCATTCCTAAGAGGTGCTACCCTATTAAGACCTCCGATAAGAGAACCTGTTCCCCCTGGAATCTAAATTTAGTCTTAGATGCTCTGATTCTTCCTCCCTTCGAGCCATCTGCTTCTTGTCCGCTCAAATTTCTTACTTGGAAGACCCTTTTCTTGGTTGCAATTACCTCATCTAGAAGGGTTTCAGAATTAAATGCCTTATTTATTCATCCCCTGTACTTGATTTTCCATAAAGATTGGGTTTCTGTCAGAACCAACCCCTCCTTCGTACCCAAGGTATGTTCTGACTACAATTTGAATCAATCCATAGAGCTTCCTGTGTTCTTCCCTAATCATGGCAACAAGGCAGAGTATAAGTTTCATCAATTGGATGTTCATAGACAGTTACGTTTCTATTTACACAAGACCAAGGACTTTAGAAAATCTGACCAATTGTTCATATCATTTGCAGACAATAAAAGAGGTTGTGCGGTCTCAAAGGTAACTTTATCAAAGTGGCTTTCAGACACTATAAAACATGTCTACGAGTTGCATAAACAAAAACTTCCAGGGAAAATTAAAGGGCACTCAACAAGGGCCTTGTCTACCTCTATTGCCTTTCAAGCCAGACTGCCTTTGAATTCTATCTGTGCAGCAGCTACATGGGCTAATCCACACACTTTTATCACTTATTACAAAGTAGATGTGGCCTCCCTGAACAGGGCATCCTTTGGTTCCACAGTCCTGAAGAGTTTTTTTTCCAGTGAGCCACCCACCAAACAGCAAGAATGAAGGTGAGATATGGACAACATAGCATAAAGAAGTTATGTATTCATCATAACATTCTATGTTTGTTGTCCTTGATCTCACCTTCCTTCTTGTGTCCCACCCTCCTTTTCCTGGAGGATCGAGAGGAATCCCTTGTTCTGTTGGTTATACTGGTTGGGTTTCCTTTATACCATACCTTATGATTAGTCTCAGTCTACTACTATTACTGTTGTGGAGGGGTCACACGTTTATATGTAGGTGTCATCGGATATGTAAAGTAGACTATATCTCTTTTCTATTTATATGGTCTAGTATGGGGTTATCACAAATGAGATCTGGGTAACTATTGCTAGGCATGCTGGAATAGGGGCTAACCACGAGTCAGTAAAAGCTCTCGAGCTATAATATACGGCCGAGTCAGAGCCGAGGATCAGCACCGAACCCAACCAGTAAGAAGGAAGGTGAGATCAATGACAACAAACATAGAACGTTATGGTGAGTACATAACTTATTTTTTCCTTGGTTACACTCATTTGCTCACCCAATATTCCTGACAGAGTAGTCTGCAGGAAATTTTTAAAGTCTGCCAACTCATTACACTCTTGAGAACATATGCTCCCCGGAATTTCTTTCTTACCCATTCCAACTCTAACGTTTGCATCTACCCAAGGAAAAATTCTTCGGAGTCTGCTTGAGGTATAAAAATATCTGTGCAAACACTTCCAGGCAAAACTCCTGAATCTTCCAGATTTTGTTTCATATTTGGGAGCCATACATATGTCTTCCCAGTATTTCTTTGTGAATTGCATATCTAATCTCTTCTGATCGATTCCTATAGATATTATGCAATATTTTATCCCCTTTTTAACAGCAGCTTCTGTTCTAGATTCAGTACACGTCTTTCATTTAGTATTCCCTATCCCTTTACCTTTGTCTGTACTGTGAAATCAATCCCTGCTAGGGAAGGCAGTCATTAGCCTGCAATCCAAATGTTTTCTTGTCCTCTCCCCATTCTATTACCATTCCTTCTGTACTTATTTTTTCCCAATACCTTGGTTCCTTTGCCAGTTTCCTCCAGTAAATTCCAGCCCCCTCTTGCCTATTCCATATACCCCTAATTGCTGTCTTCCCTACTGGGAGAATCTACTTTTACCATTACTATGTTGGCTTACTTCTTAGTATACTTTCGGCTACTTTATGAATATAATATTCTGTATGACTACTATTGTCAGTCTCTTTAAGTATCTGCAGCCAACTCCAGTTTCCTTATTTCTTGAATTAATCCCTACTTCATCATAATCCCTTTCTACTTTGAATTCCAGCTTAATACTTGTGTTATGCATAAGAACCTTAACTGTGTAGCTCTAAAGTAGCCTTTCAAATCTGGTAATCCTAAACCTTTTTATTTTGTTGGGAGCATCACCTTATCCAACTTGACTCTTGCCCTCTTCCCATCCCAAATAAAATATTTTAACTTTGTATTAATTACTATCTGCAACTTATACTTGACCTGTGTATAAAATTAAAGAGACTAAAAGCATTTTTACTGTTTGTGTAATGTAATCCATATCCATAGGCAAGAACTTCCAGTTTCTCAGTTGTATTCTGTTTTGTTTAATCTCTTCCCTCATATCCATAGTTGCTATAACAGAATCCTTTTTAATCCATACTTCCAAATATTTCATTTTATCATGTCCCCATAAATATGGGTACAGTATTGCTGAAACGATTCATGTGTGTGAAGATAGTTTATAGCTATATCCTTTGTTTTATCTTCATTAATTTTATATCCTAAAAAAAATGGAACGGTCTCAGAATGTTCCACAACACTGAAATGTCCTTTTCTGGTTCCATCAGGTACAAAATAATATCTGCAAATAATGCCAGCTTTTTTTCAACACCATACTAGTTATATCCTTGAATTTCTGAATCCCTTATTTTTTTGCCAGTGGTTCTAAATATAATGCAAATAAAGGGGGAAGAGGACACCCCTGTTTCTATTTTCAAGTACAACTTATCAGAGAGGAACGCTCTCACTTAAATTTCTGACACCGATCCCTCATATATCCTTCTAATTTAACTTATTGTTATATCAGAAAATGCAAATGTTTTCATTGCCCTACTCATAAAATCTCAGCTTACTCTGTTGAAAGCTTTCTTTGCATCAAGACTCACCAATAACAACATTATTTTCTTACATTCTGCTTCCCTCTGGATCACCATTGTGCTACTAATGTTGTCAAATGTCTGCTTCCCCTCCACAAAACCACATTTGTCCAAATCTATCAATTTTGGCAGTGACATTGCCATTCTTTTACCCATTATAGACATAAACCCTTTATAGTCATGGTTTCAAATTGAAATGGGCATACATGAAGCTGGATCTGATGGGTCTTTAATGTCTTTAGGTATTACAACCACCACAGCTTTTTCCAGGATATCGGTGCCTTTCCTCCTTTTAAAATATTTTTAAACAGAACCTTCCAGATCTTTATCTCTTTCTTCCCTCCTGGCTTCCAAACCTCCACCAGAATACCATCTGTTCTTGGAGACTTTCTAGTAGATTGGTTGTGTATCACTATTTTTATTTCATCCCCTCCTATCTTAATTAGCTATTGAGCCTCACCTGCCTCTTACCCTGGCATATTTAAGTCTTCCATAAATATTTCCATTTGGGCTTTTTCTTGATTTGCCCACATATCTGCTTTATAAAGATTTTCATAAAATTTCCAAAATATCTCTAATAAGTCTACAAGAACTCTGGCTATTTTTCTTGTTATACGCTCCTTAAGTTTGTCAACAGCCCTTTCTACTTTCTGTTGCCTAAGACGTTGTGCTAAAATAAAAACAGTTGTCTTTCTAAAATCATGCACATTATCCAGACACTCCTTTTTTTCTCTTTAGCAGTCTTGTTCTTATTATGTGATATTCCCCTTATTTTGTAATACTTTAGCCTTTGCTAGCACCTATAAATAAGTTTTATTAATTTTTAAACCAGATCTTTTTTTCTGTTATTACTACCCTATTTTAAACTCCACTTTTATTTTATCCCATTCACTAGTTATAACTAGAAACTATGCTTTCTATCTTCCCTAATAAGTCCTGGTTAATTTGCTACTACTTATTCCTTAAATTTGTGTCATTCTAACAGGTAGGCGGGGAAGCTCCAATGCCTCATTTTTACTTCATTACCCTGCATTTTAATTTTAATAATTATTGGCACATGATGAAAGAGTGGATGTGTGTCAAGAGTTCTCAATTAAATGCACATGTTCCTGAGAAATATAATTTCTGTGTAGTCTACCCCAGTTATTTTAACTTGGTGAATAATATGTAAATACTCTCTGAATTCCAAATACAAAATTCATGCCTTTCATCGCAAATCGTTTCATAAATTTCTTTAGAAATTTACCGTGTTTTGTTATATTTCTCCTTTTACCCCTGATACGACGTCATTGTTGCAAATCAAATTCCAGTCCCTCTATAAGTAGCGTTCCCTGCTGAAAGCTGATTATTAACCTCAAGTTTTTATGTTCCATAATAGCAGTTTTAAGTTAATACAAATATGCACCACTGTAATCCTCCTTCCTTGCCAGTAGCCACTTACTACTATAAATCTATTACCATTGTCTTTTTTCCCCTCTTCTGTCACTACTGGAGCTACTCTAGCAATTAATATAAGCACTCCTCTTTTCCTTTGCCCCTGATATTCTGCAGAATATCCATCTTGAAATTGTTTATTAAATTCAAATGCTCAGTTCTTTCCAGTTGTGTCTATTGTAGCATTGCTGTTTGCACTGTGCATTTCTTAGTATTATTAAGTATTCTTTCTTTTTTGTCAATACCTGTCAGACCATTCACATTCCAAAATGATGTGGAAAGTGTCTCCATTATAGTAAGAAGTAATTTTCCCACCTATTATGTTTGGCATAAATGTCTGTTTCCAGCTTTTGTGATACATGCACTCATTAATGTATGGCAGGGTAATCCTTTATACATTTTTGTTCTTATCATCAGCATTGGAAACTATGTCACATTTTACAAGACTTTTTGTTTTATAAAACCTTCAAACAGAAAAAAAAACAAACACCCCCCCAGAACACCTATGTGACTTGTTAACATAATACAAACAAACATAACTATGTATATCTTCAAGTAATGAAGTTTGACCCTCCTAATAGGAACACTTGTGACAAATAGACAGCTGCTAACATAGGCCCTAATTAACCAGAAATTGAGGTTATCCATGCTGAGATGCATGTTGTTGTCTGTGCTTCTACTTGCAATAATTGGTGTTCATTCTTTTCTTTATCTTTTTTCCCACCCTGATGTGAAAGCAACCTGTATGCTTTCAGTAGAAACCAGTGTTCTATCTTTTATTGCCCTTTTATCAGCTTGTCTCCATGGAATATCAAGAGAAAAAAGAAAAATGTAGTTCTCTGCTGCAGCCTGAAAGACAAGCTGAAACATTTATTGCTAAAGGAAAACATCATTATGTTTGATATTCTCATATTTACGTGTTTCCACTTAAAATCTGTTACTAGATTAAGCCAAAGGTCTTAATCCAGACATTCACCTATACAAAATTAAGAGAAAACATATCAGCTGTGCATATATTATGATATGTGTACTTTTACAATGCAAACCCCATCTCAACAATCCAAGATTACAACCTGTTAACGTAAACATGTCTAACTTTTCTTCTCTTGTTGCACTGTAGTGCCTACATTTCTTAATACCAAAAAAAGGAAAGAAAGAGAAGAAAAAAAGGCACCTGTTTACTTTAGTGACTTTATCACATACAAGAACAACTAAAATACTTTACTATAATATATGCAATTTCTATTGTGAAACATGTCATAGAAATACTGTTAAGAACAGTAATTGTTTTACTTACAGTTACCTTTTTCCTTCCTCTTCCACTCCGCTCAGGGTCCTTCCAAACAATAATGACATAAAGTAAGGCAAATGCTTTTCAGTTCCCTACAAGTTGTAGAACTGCAACTGCAAACAAAACTCCGGTCCCACCAATAAGCGAACAAGGGCTGAATGATCCACAAGATGATATAGAAACTCACAGTTTATTGAAAATAAACCAAGTACACACGATCAACGATGACATAAACGAAAAGCAGGATCCATTCAAATGCAAGGCACTGGAAACGGAACCTCAAAAACATCAAACAAGACCTCAGATAAAACAGTGCAAACCAGAGTAATACTGCTAGAAATCAGTTAAGCGCTTTCAACCATTACCATGGTCTTCATCAGAACTAACAGTATACGCCATAAACGGCTCAATTTAAAACTTCTTTGGCGCCAAAAATTTTTTTACTGAAACTTTTTAAAGATGTATTACAACCAATAAGGCATGTACCTGCCAATACGAAGACACATTCATCTAATGTGTACAACAAACATATGAATGCATTACATCCTAAATATGCAATCTGCCTTTTAAACATTTTATAAGAAACATTTTGTTATAAAACATATTTGTCATCTCAAACAGTGTACATCTAAGAACGACATAAAAGGTCTAAGAACGACATATGAAATACACATAGAATCTTGACTGCCACCCAAAACATTTACTCCGCAGTCTAAAAGCCCATTTCGGAACCAAATAAACGGGTATATAAAATGCTTCAATGAAAGGTGTGTGTAGGTGCAGTTCATATCTTACAGTAAACAACTAAAAATCTGTAGAGAAAAATCATCGCTAAAAAATGAAAATAAAAAATGAATAGTAAAACCTAAAATGATTCTCAGCGCATAATGAAGCTGATAAAAATGCTGATAAATATGCTAATAAATATCAAAGACAAAAGTGCTGTGGATAATAACTAAATATCAATAGCTGTGTGATGTAAAGTATTTACGACATAAATATAAGTATGACAAGTATAATATTATCCTATAAATTGAATGCAAGGAGTTGCAATAATATGATAAAATGCTATAAATTAATAATTCTCATGAAAAATTTTTTTTTTTTTTTTTTTTTTAAAAGTTTTGTAAAAAGTTTTTTAGAGATTGCAAAAACATTTTCTTACCAATAAAAACTAATATTATATAAATGTAAGTAAGCTGATACATATATCATAAAAATAATCATAGTAGTAATCTGATAATAACATACTGTGTGTATTTATGAGAAATTGTGTTGAGAATATATTATTTAATAATGTATTATATTCTTCAAATAGTTATAAGAATCTTAAAAAAATTTCCTTTATAAAAAAATTTTTTGTATGAAAAAATTTTTTTACAAAATTCCAATACAGCATACTTTCAAATTTGTTATTTTGGAAGTTATCCCTAATGATCCAAGAGGAGGCAATATTAAAAGTCTTATAGCCTTCAAAGAAACTTGGTGGCAAATTTATTTAGATGCCACCAATCCACCAGGTCTAAATGAGTGTATCTCTATCAAATCTTTACTTACATAATTACATACAATACAAATTTTACAAATAATTAATTAATTAATTATGTTTTTCCACTTAGAATTTAATAATTGTATAATTTTGCTCATATATGCTTATATTTGTATATGTTTGCATATCTATGAATGTTTTAGTCCACTTTTGACTATATTTATTTATGCAGATCCACTCATACTTTTTAATATTTTTGACCATTCTTAACATTATTGAGTACTATAATTATATAATACATACATATTTTATACATTATAATATATTTTGATATATATATTCAAGCAGCATGTTCAGAATTAATACATGAAATTATATTATTAAATATTTTATAAAATTAATATATGGAACAGTTATTTATTCACTATTCATTATATTTATTATTAAGAGGTATAATAGTATATAGAGAGTTTTTAACATAACCCATTATTGGAATTTTGTAAAAAAAATTTTTCATACAAAAAATTTTTTTATAAAGGAAATTTTTTTAAGATTTTTATAACTATTTGAAGAATATAATACATTATTAAATAATAGATTCTTAACACAATTTCTCATAAATACACACAGTATGTTATTATCAGATTACTACTATGATTATTTTTATGATATATGTATCAGCTTACTTACATTTATATAATATTAGTTTTTATTGGTAAGAAAGTGTTTTTGCAATCTCTAAAAAACTTTTTACAAAACTTTTCAAAAAATTTTTTCATAAGAATTATTAATTTATAGCATTGTATCATATTATTGCAACTCCTTGCATTCATTTTATAGGATATATTACACTTGTCATACTTATATTTATGTAGTAAATATTTTACAACCCACAGTTATTGATATTTAGTTATCATCCACAGCACTTTTGTCTTTGATAATCACTAGCATATTTATCAGCATTTTTATCAGCTTCATCATGCGCTGAGAATTATCTTGGGTTTTACTATTCATGTTTTATTTTCATTTTTTAGCGATGATTTTCTCTATAGATTTTTATTTGTTTATTGTAGACATGAACTGCACCCGCACACACCTTTCATTGAAGCATTTTATATACCCGTTTATTTGGTTCCGAAATGGGCTTTTTGACTGTGGGTTAAATGTTTTGGGTGGCAGTCAAAATTCTATGTGTATTTCATATGTCGTTCTTAGACTTTTTATGTTGTTCTCAGATGTACACTGTTTGAGATGACAAATATGTTTTATAACAAAATGGTTCTTACAAAATGTTTAAAACGCAGATTGCATATTTAGGATGTAATGCATTCATATGTTTGTTGTACACATTAGATGAATGTGTCTTCGTATTGGCAGGTACATGCCTTATTGGTTGTAATACACCTTTAAAAAGTTTCAGTAAAAAAATCTTTTGGCGCCAAAGAAGTTTTAAATTGAGCCGTTTATGGCGTATACTGTTAGTTCTGATGAAGACCATGGTAATGGTTGAAAGCGCTTAACTGATTTCTAGCAGTATTACTCTGTTTTGCACTGTTTTATTTGAGGTCTTGTTTGATGTTTTTGCGGTTCCGTTTCCAGTGCCTTGCATTTGAATGGATCCTGCTTTTCGTTTATGTCATCGTTGATCGTGTGTACTTGGTTTATTTTCAATAAACTGTGAGTTTCTATATCATCTTGTGGATTATTCAGCCCTTGTTCGCTTATTGGTGGGACCGGAGTTTTGTTCCCTACAAGTTTAACAAAGTCAGCAAAAGTCTACTCTACATTTATTCTTATACAGTCGTATTTCACAAATGAGATTGATGCTTTGCAGTCTCACGTTTATTCGCTACTTTCCATGGTGCTGATTCCAATTCAGTTCCAAGGTACTTCTAATTATTCTGGACAACTCTTGTGTTTTTTTCTGTCTTTCAAGCATTTTTCTTTGAAACAGTAGAAAGGGTTTCACTGCCAATGTCTCTCTGTGTGATTTATTATCAGAAGAATGAGAAGCAGGGTGCCCTCTGTTTGATGCTCACTTTTTTTGGACAAGCTTTTGCATTTCCCCTTAACCTGTTCTGCATCAGAAAATGACTGATCCTTCAGGAAAATATTCTGAAGACAGCTGGATTTAGCAGCTTGAATCTCTTACCTGCCTCTCGACATTACTGGAATAAATTTCTCTTCTACCTGGTGTACAGCGAATCATTTTCCACAAACAATCTACTGTCTGCAACTTTTACTACTTTGTCCTTTTGCCACAGTTTTGCCATGAGCAACTGTTTCTGCTGGTAGGTTTGCATCTTTATTAATAATGGTCTTACCTTCTTTTTCATGGCCAGTTTTGGAGCATGCTATATAGTGTGGCCTGTCAATTAACAGCTCCTACTGTGGAATACCAGTCCAGTTGCTTATTTGTGCCGTCATAAAATTAATGCAGTCTGTTCCTTCTAGTTTCTCTGGCACAGCAGAAAATCTCAGATTTTCCCTATGTGCTATGTCCTTCAAGTCTACCATTTTTGAAACATCACTTCTCGAGCAGTCTTATATATAGCCAGCCTTTTCTTCATTTTGACCTCTGATCTTTGCAGTTTTATCAACTCATCTGAATGTCTGCTTAAAGCTTCTTCCATTTTTTTCAGCCTTTTGTTATTTGAGTCGATATACTCCTTCAGTGTTTCATTTATTTTAATCAACTAAGCACATTTGACTTATTTCTTTCTCTAGATTACTGGAAGATATGTCTTGCATCAAAGCTGTAGCTTGAGCTGCCATTTGCTGAACAGCAGCAGGATTCTTTTCAGTCCATGTTTTCTCTTCACATTTTCTAGTTGATTGTTTTTTCAGGCTCTCTTAATTTCTTCTTTGCTGGCATCTAGGCAGGGAACTTCCTACCCAGTAACTTAATTTTACTCAAGCTGACAGTGTCACTCTCTGTTGTTTCTCAGTTTCATATTTCACACTGGGAGAGCTGAAGTTAAGCTATTTATATGTGTGCAGACATCTTGGAAGTCCAAGGTCTTGAAATCTTACATGAATATAAAAGTGACATTATCTGGAATTTGCGTCAGTGTGTCATAATTAATTCTGTTATTTAATGGTCATGGAGAAATAAAGGCAGTGATGCCAGAAGTGATTTTACTATATATGTGTTATATCTTGCATAGGATATAACATCATGCCTGACAGCTTCCATAGCTTCAGGGCAACTTCCACATGGCCAAACCATTAGACATTTTGAGCTGAGCTTAGTAAAAGATAGGTTTGGACACCAAGCCCTTTCAGAGCTATCCTGCCACTGAAGAGGGTGTTCCTCTGTGGTCTTTCCAGGATCAGCAGTTGGCTAATGCTATTCAATTGCTGGACAGATAAGTTCCCTTTGGGGAAAAATATTCCACATGTACTTTTTTGTTGTTTGAAGTTATTTTCCTGTTTAGAAAAGTACATTTAAGCTAGAGAAGTGTGTTTTTGTTAACTCACAATGTGCACTTTTAAATGGAAGTGCACTTTTTTACTTGACTGTTTAAAAGTGCTTAAAACTACATTTTCAGTTGAAAAATTGTTTACTGTACTTTTTGGGTCTGGAAAAGTGTGTTAGAATAGTTTTGTTTCTGGGGTGACTGTTAGGGGTCCCCTTCACATTGTCGAAACTGCAAAATGTCAACAGTCATATGGTCGAAACCATATGATTGACATTCACAATTTCAACAATGCGGAACTGGCATCTCACTGTAGTGCAGAATGGAAAGATTTCCACTCCTGCACTGTAGTGCAATCTGTGAGTTTGTATATATAAGTTACGGGGGGGGGTCAGATTCCCACACGGGGGGGTGCAGGGGGACTAGCCATGTTTTATGAGTTTGTAGCATGTGTATTTATTTTGTTTTTGAATGTTTGACATTCTGAATGTTGATGATATGGTCTCTGCCATATTATTGTTGACATTTCAGCGTGTCGATCATTCAATGGTAACCCGACTATTAGACGGGTCTGCTTCATTTGGTCATTGGGCTAATTTGTTCAAACTAACATGGCTGACACCACATGTTTGACAATTTATTTCATCAACATTTTGACTGAGATTGTGGTACAGTGGAGTTTGGGGAATATGTCCTTTACCCCACTGTAGTGTGATCTCAGAGTTGGTATATGTAATTAGAAGGGAGTGTGGGTGCTGCGGGGTTTGTTTGCAGGTGTTATTTGGGTTGTTCAAGCGATGGATGAACTAAATTGTGGATCATGTGCTCTTGACTGTCGGTTTTGACAGTTTAGCCCATCATCCATTTGAACTAGATCCCTGTTAGACACTTCAGTACAAAGAGCTTTTCTTCCACAGAAAAAATAAAGGATTTGTATTTAGATCTATTCCAGGAGTTTTCCAGTCAGGCTTCGGTCACCTCGAGGGTATACCTCAGGATTCTGGGTCTCATGGCATCCATGATCCTCATGATACCTCTTGCAGGACTCCACATTGGAAAGATTCAGTGGTATCTGAAGTCTCTTTGGTCCCAACACCAACATCCTTTATCTTTTCAAATTCCAGTTCTGGAATTTGCGAAAAGAGAACTCACTTGGTGGAAACATTAAATATCCCAGATTCCAGGTCTCCCCTTCTCCCCTGTTGCTGCAAAGCAGTCAGTCACTACAGAGCAGTATCAAGAGGGGTAAAAGTGCAAGGTCTCTGAAACTAGAAAGACAGAGCAGAGCACATAAACATAAGAGATGCTTGCTCTTATCAAGGCTGCCAACTCATTGAACCATCTTTGGTCCCCAGGACCTCTTCAAGCATTTTCGGACAGTGCCACAGTGATGTGGTACATAAGCAAGCTAGGAGGAACCAGATCTTATCACTATGCAGACTAGCCATGTTAGCATAGGATACATCCTCACAGTGCAGTATGATTCTGCAGGCTTCCTACATTCCATCATAATAAACTTGTGTTGCATACAGGCTGAGCAGTGAAAAGGCAAACTCTCAGGAATGGAAACTAGACTGGGTGTCTTTCAAGATTTGATCCATTTGTGTGGAGTTCTTCAGGCAGACCTTTTTGCCTTCTCTATGAACAGTCAACTGACAAAATTCTGCACCAGGATTCCAGGAAAGAAGGCCTGGAAGACATATGAATTTTCTTTTCCTTGGACATGAATATTTCTGTATGTTTTTTCTCCCTTTCCATTGATATCTTGGGTACTTTTGAAGATTCAGAAGGAAGCCTCCAAAATCATTGTGTGGTGACTCCCTTCTTATTCAAGCAACAGTGGTTCTGTCTTCTTTTGGAATTGGCCAGGGGCAGTTGCCACAAGTTTCCTCACAGACTGGATCTACTTATAGAAGAACAGGGATGTTTTATACGGTATGACCCCAGACAACTACAACTGACTGCCTGGATGATAGGGTGTTAATACCCTTTAGGCATTTGTGTACTGACTCCCTGGATGATAGGGTGTTAATACCTTTTAGTCATCTGTTTACAGAGGACATGTGCCAGGTATTAATGGAGGCAAGAATTCCTGCTTCTTGAAAATCATATGTAAGCAAATGGAAAAGGTTTTCTAATGATGCTAACAAAATAACTAGCACCCAATTCAGGGTTAGTATTTCTCTGGTTTTGCAATATTTGTATAAATTACTATCCTGTCCTACTCCTCTATCAATGTTCTTTTGACAGCCATTTCAGCATGTCTGCCTACGGATCCCACTTTTTCAGTTAATTCTCATGTCAAAATGTCTTTGAAGGGGGTGCTTCATTAGAGACCTCCAATAAAACCAGTGGCTGCTCTTGCTCCATTTGAATCAGCTCTTCCAGTTGACTTGAGGCTCTTGACATGAAAAACAGTTTTACCAAATGCTCTGACCTCTGCAAGAAGAGTATCTGAGTTGCAATTTATTATGGTGGGTCACCCTTATCTCATTTTCCACAGAGACAGGGCTTCTTTGAAACTTAATCCTTTTTTATGCCTAAAGTGGTATCAGAGTTTACCTTAAATCAAACTATTCACCCCCCGTTTTTAACTAAATCCAGCAATGAGGGAGGATGGATAATTTATACCTTGAATGTCTACAGACAACTCAGGGACTATCTTGACAGAAAAAAGTCTTTCAGAACTTCTGATGAGGTGTTAATTTTTTGTGAAGGTAAGAGGGAGGGACAGCATGTGGGAAAGCAGATTATTTCTAAATGTTTATCTCAGGCTATTAACTTTTATTACTCCTACCCCAACAGAATTTCCAGGTAGGGTCAAGGCACATTTGACTAGGGCTTTGGCCTCATCTGTAGCTTTTTGGAAAGGGATGGAATCTATAGGTATTCTTGAAGCAACAACTTGGTCCACTGTACATACGTTTACAAAGCACTACTACTTTTTCCAAGTCTAGGGTAGGCTTTGCTAGGACCATTCTCCAGGGGAACCTGCGCCCTTCCCCTTCCACTGCCCAGATTTTCTAAGCCTTGGTAATTCATTCATATAGCTTAGGCTACTACAGCAGTGATCAGTATGATGAACATAGCACAGCTTCATATATAAACTTACCATAACAGTAGATGTTAGATAGCAGATGTAGTAGAATGATCATGCCCATGCACTAACCCAGTTTAAAACTAACTGTAGCATTACTGTTTTCACCCTCATTCAATAACCAAACCTGACTAGTAATGTAGCTCTTTGGCTTTAATTTTCTCCAGTCTTCTAGTGCCTGCAAACTACCCCGTATTACATCAAATAAGTAAATTCCCCCTACTCCAGGCACCTGCATTTCAGTCTTATATGTATTTCTTTCTGTTTTACTAGTGGGTATAATCCTGAACATACCCAATAACCAACTTAATCTATCTTACCTTTCCTACTTTTCTCTAAGACAAATGTCTATCCCTTTACCTAATCATCTGCTTACATTGGAAAAAAGACTTTCTGAAATACTGTCAGTGAAGAAAATGTATATGAATGTTTTAATTGATGTGTTTTTGTCTTCTGTCTTTATTGTCTGTTTCATTTTTGTTTTCATTTATTCTTTGTAATATTGTTACTTATCATAGTTTGGAGCTTATCTCCCCGGGCCTCTACTGAAAATGGACATGTATCCAGTTGGACTAGCCCGGTCAACAAATGTAAAAATAAAAAAAAAATAGAAATAAAATAAATAAAATCACTCCTGCAATAGGTGGTCCCTCCCTTCATCTCCCTTGTTTTTTGGTGTGTTTTTATGCCAGAGCGTGGACATGTGTTTTTGCTTTTCGTAGCAATGTCCTCTCATGGCTTAGCCTCCCTCTATCAGTTGACATGAAAGATCTGTCTTTTAGTCAGCTCAGCTGGAGCTCTCTAACAGTTTGGATGTGTGGAAGGTGCCCTTAAGCTTTTGAAGCTGATCATTTGTTATATCCTATGCAGGATATAATCAGTATAGCTTAGGCTACTGCAGCAGTGATCATTTGAAAATCTTCTGTTACGTTAAGTTTGCTTACACAACTGTACTTTCTTATATGCATTTACCCTAACAGGATTATTTATACATCATTTGTTAATGCTTTTCTTGTAACTGTTTTGGTTATTGGAAATAAAGTTGCACAGTGTTTGCAGTAACCTATCCCAGGATATGTGTCATTCTCTTCTTTCTACCTCAGTTGAAAACAAAAGACTATCGGCACTACATCACATGATGTTGTTTCAGTCCTGTACTGTTAGTTGTTTTACCCGGTTTGTACAAGTACAAACTTAATACAGGATGACTGCTAAGTTGATGCCTTTAATTTGATGCTATAATTTAACTATATTATTACCATGGTTAAACACAACCTGTTCTGTGCTCATCATGGTGAGCTTTGCTGCTGGAAACTGTTATTTGATTAGGTTATAGCCAAAGACATGTACCAAGATTTCTGGAAGCACTTCTTCATGGATGCATTCTCACACTATAGCCACTAGAGGGCAATCTGGTTGCAAAATAGAGTACACCATAAGTTTCAGTGAACATTCACACCATGTCCCTAGTCCCTAGTCACTTCCTAGCCAACCACTTTCATGCTATTGTTAGTTGTATTGCTGTTTTTTTGTGTCTTCATAAAAGTGAGTTTTTATTTATGACATTCCAAAAAATGAACACCAACAGCTCTTATGGTCAACAAGTTCCTTCTGAGGGTTTTCTTCTTAAGTGTTTCTTTTGCCTGAGGGAAAAAGTTCTGTACATTGTGCTACTAATTTAATAATACTGTAGCCAAAAGCTCTAGAGTTCAGAGGCTTTTTAGAATATAAAAGTACCTTGGCATCTCCCCTACCTTCTGTAACCCCCCCTCCCCCCCACACACACACACAGAAAGTTTTTTTTTCTGTCTCTCTGTGGTAAAAAGAAAGAAAAATCTAAACACGTAGGCACTGAAAAGCAGTAAAAAATGTTCATAGGTAGGTGCTAGGCTATTGGCCCTAGGGCCTATACAAGCCTAGCCAAAAAGGTGCACTGGCTTTCGCCATCCAAGAAAATTATTTTCCTGTGCCCCTGTCAAGCAGAACCACAGAAGTGTTCCCCGGGGTGAATTTCCTATTACCCATCCGATCATCAAGATTTTTCTTGAAGTGTGCTAATGAGGAGCTCTGTTTGACACAGATAGGTATTCTGTTCCAGAGTATGGGAAGTCTCTGGGACAGGAATCTATCTCTCCAGCATGTTCTGTTTATTGTGGTGACAAGGTTTAGGTCCCTAGAGCGTGTAGCTCGGAGGGATTGGGATTTCTTTAAGTGGAGCATGTCCAACAGCTCTGGGTTTGACATAGCTTTGTATGTTAGGCAGAGATCGCCTCTGAGTAAGCGATATGCAACGGAGTAAAGCTGGAGTTTTTGAGCTGGTCTGCGTAAGGCATCTGTTTGAGGCCAGTAATCCTCTTTGTGAGGCATTTTTGAGGCCTTTCCAGTTGTTGTAGATTTCTTGTGAGGTGCATACCAAAAGGGGCGTTGTACTCTATAATGGGTCTAATGAGTGATGAGTAGAGGGGAACAATGACCTCTTTTTTTCTGGATGAGAAACCTTTTGTGATGAGGTGTGCCACGTAGAAGGATTTCCTGACCACTGTGGCGATGTGATTATCAAAGGAGAGACTACTGTCCACCTGTGTCCCAAGGTCTCTTATCACACTTTCGGTGTTAAGCAGACTAGCGCCTATGTGGTAGTTCATGGGTACAGAGTTTTTACCAAAGGGGATGACAGTGCACTTTTTGCCATTGAGCTTGAGACCATGGCTTCGACACCAGGCATCTGTCTCAGTGAGGCCCTTTTGTAGGATGTCCACATCGTTAGGAGTTTCGATTATGGCTCCTAGTTTGCAGTCATCTGCAAATTTAGTTAGCCAAAGACCTTCTGTTTTAGCCTGTACTTCAGAGAAGTAGATACCAAACAGGAGAGGACCTAGGACTGAACCCTGTGGTACTCCTTTTGTCACTGGTCTGAAGTCTGATTTGGAGTCTGCTACTTTCACAGTGTGGGTTCTGTCAGTAAGCCAGTTGGCAACCCATCTTGTGACATAGGGATTTATACCTAGTTTAGTGAGTTTATCTGTAATTCCAGAGTGGGGGATGGTGTCAAATGCCTTGGCGAGATCTAGATAGGCTGTGTGAAATACCTTACCCTGATCTATGGCTTTGGTGACTACTTCAAAGAAGTCTATCAGGTTTAGGAGACATGATCTGCCTTTTACAAACCCGATATGTGTGGGGCCCAGAGTTTGGAGATCTCCAATATTTTTGTTTATGAGTTTCATGATGATACGTTCCATGGCCTTGCAGACCAGGTTCGTCAGGCTAATGGGGAGGTAGTTCCCGGGGTCTGTTGTGACCCCCCCTTTGTGGAGTGGGATAACCATTGCGGTGCGCCATTCAATGGGCACAAAGCCTGAGGTGAGGCTATGATTGAACATGGTACTTAGGTGGGGTGCCAGTTCATTCTGTAGTTCGTGTAGAAGGCAGCCTGGGATGTTGTCAGGTCCCATGGATGCTGTGTTCTTGGCTTTGGAGAGTGAGGTTTTTACCTGTGCAGTCGTGATTACAGGAACTTTGCATTCTTCCCATATAAAGATGGGCCCTTTATGGGGTGAGAGGGGGGTAAAGTTAGCACTGAACCTATCTGCCAGGATGTTGGCAATATCAGTTGGTTCTGTATATTTAGTGTCATTGTGCTGTAACTCAGAGCAGATCTGAGTGCTGCCATTGAGATTCTTGACATAGCTATAGAATGCCTTGTGGCTGTCTTTAGAATCAGTGGCGATTTTGTTTTCATAACTAGCTTTGGAGGATTTTATGAGGGATCTCAGCTTCTTACTGAGGCTGACCATGGAGTTCCTCCAGTCGTGGGATTTTACTCTTTTTTGCAACAGTTTCTTTCTTCTGTTGTAGAGTTTGTTTCTGGCAGAAGACCACCAGATTGGCTTCCTTTTTTTGGATGATAGCATATTGGTTCTTTTAGGGATAGCACGATCCATGCACTCGTGTAAGTGCTTATAAAGTGCATTTGTGTAGGATTCAGCAGTCGTACCACTATTGTCTTCATGTAAAGTAAAGAAAATGTCAAAGAGACATTTCAGGGACTGTGTCAGTTTCAGGAGGCCTTCTTTGCTGAGCAAGACATCTCAGTGTCAGATGGATTGCTGATACTGCAGTGCAGCATAAGGGGTGAAGGGGTGCGTGTGAATATTCCTGAGTGAATCCTTCGGATGAGACATTAAACTGAAGTCCCATTTGCTCGAGTTGGTAGTAACTCAGGTGGATGTAAAACATTCCACAGGACCTATCAGAAAGTGTAGGGCATGTTCCCTGATCAAATTTCACCTAGTAGCATAAAATTCCATGTTGAATCTCCACTGAAGAGAGGCCTAGCCTAGTGGGACTAACCAAGATAAATAAATCTCTCCATCTACAGCTGCTTGAGTAGAGATTCATTGACCTACAGTAGGAGGAGAAGCTCACCATTTTTTTTCTGTTCCTCATCACTTCAGAATTCAAGAAGTAGTTTTTCAGGTGAAGCAGATGCTGGAGCAATCTGCTTCATTACCTCTTATAAAGATTTGGGATGGCTTCTGATACCAACCTCTTCCCAAGACATCGTCTCCTAGGTATCCTACAAAAGCTTTTATTGTTCAGATCCACTGAGTCCCCTCTCTCCATCTCAACTGATTGGTTTTTCATCCTCACGACGGATCCTAGCTGGCAACTTCTTAAGATGAGCTTCCTCAGAACTCATGCTCTCCTTTGTCCCATAATGCTGTGTGAGAAATACAGACACAATTCTCGATAAGATGCATGATGCAGATAGGTGTGAAATGTCTTCATTTTTTTCCTTCTGTTTTATTTTATTTTATTTTATTTTTTTGCTTTTGTCATATTACATAGTTTAATCACACATTTCCTGTCATTGTAATAATTTGTCCCTCCCTCCTCCTCAGGGACCACCCAAGCCCATTTTTTTATATGAATTTTGTCTGTTAGTTACTTTTATTTATGGCTATTCCTGTTAGTATTGCACTGGGATGAAAAATGTTTCAGGCATTAAGAAGTGCCAGAAATGTGGGCCCAAATGCCCTCACATGATCCACATGAACAATTTGTGGCATGCTTGGGACCAGAACATTTAGAAGCTTATTGTGACATTCATTATTCCTTTGGACATCATGACTTGTTGGACCATAAAAATTTATCACAAAGGGCCTTCTCCCTGCCAGTGCAGGAGATTCTGCCACATATTCGTCTGCTTCTTCTTGTCCACGACAAAGGTGACAGAGATATCCAGACATCCAGAAAAGCAGAAAACTAAAGATAGACATAAATAAAGAGAGGAGGAAAAAGGCCATCATATGCTTTGAAATTTTGACTTCTCTGGAGCCGGAGATGAAGAAAACTTTAGTACTGTCCCCTGCTTCGGCTCTGACTACTTCATATCTGATAGTTCTGAGACCGTCTTATCCTAAGTCCATTCAGTCTGAGAAGATAGGCATCCCTGACCATTCCCTGAGCTGATAGTCATCCCTGACCATTACCTGAAGAAGATGCTGACTGTTAGCTCCTAGTCTTCTAAGAAGGCACACTCCAGGTTTGTGATCTCCAGACCTCCTTTTGACAATGTCCATTAGGCCTTTAGGTCCTCCAGGAATGTCATTAAGTTTGATTGGGAACAGATGATGACAGCCTTTGTGAGGGTTCAGAGAGATCTGGGAGTCATTGTGTTTCCCTCCACACTGAGGGCTGACAGAGTTGGGCCTCCCACCCCTTTACTTTTGCTCCTTTCCTGATTTCAGTTCCTGATCTGGTGGTTTTGGAGCCGAAATTTCCCGCCGTTCATCTGTCTGTCATCTTCAAGCGGCTTCAGCTCTGATGGTTTTTCTGACTCACTCAATTCCAAAGCTTTTGTAACTTGGTGCAGACCAAAGCCGAGTAATCTGTGTTGAGGCTTTGAAGCCAGCTTTGGATCTGTTTTATTTGGGGCTGTTTCTGTCTCAGAGTGCCTAGGACCTCGACACTTTGGTAGCAGCCTCTGTCTTGGATCTGACTGACACCTGTGTGCCGGGTGGGCATTCTTCTGATTTGTCTCCTTTGTCTACCTTAAATTGAAGGTCGGTTTGAATGATGCCTTTCTCAGTGCTGTCAGCACAGACTTCTGCATTTGAGACTTTTGAGAGGATATTAGCCTTCTAGTCTTCAAGGGGAAGGGGAAGTACCTTCTATTTCATCACCATCCAGACCCCCGTAATTTGTCTGCAGCCTTTAGCTATCATCATAGT
Source organism: Protopterus annectens (assembly GCF_019279795.1). NCBI lineage: Eukaryota > Metazoa > Chordata > Ceratodontiformes > Protopteridae > Protopterus > Protopterus annectens. The sequence continues at coordinate 837,890,910 of NC_056746.1, forward strand.
ACCCATGGACAGCCCACCCCTGAGGGCCTCAACCCTTCCCTCAAAAAGAGAGTAAGAATACTACTGACACTTCAGTTAATTCTCACCCTGGAATGCACAAGAAGTGAAAGTGCAAGAAGAGGCACATGGATCCACAGACCTCAATGAAGAGGAAGGCTCCCTTGTACTCCCTTGGAGGATACAACCTTTGGTGAACTTATGGAATTATCTAGGCAAAGGGGGATTGGACAACTGACACCTCTTTCTAGGATGAGGAACTGCCTAGTGAGGCTTTCTGCACAGGCCCATCTACTTACTAGGTGGTACCTCCTGCCAATGGACTAATTGATGTGATTGCATGGAGGTCAGGGCAGGACCCTGATATGGTAGAACTAATCCTTTGACAACCTGGCAAAATCCTTCAGCCAGTCTAAGACCTTCCCTTTGGGGTAAAGGTTCTTTTCTGGACTCCATTATGGTTGGTGCAGCAACAAAAAAGTAATTGTTAGAAGAGAGTTCCTCAGTTCATCCCCCTAACAGAGAATCCAGGGCTGTAACTGGTTTGTCAAGCTAGTCTATACTTCAGGAATGTTTTACATAAGGGCACTTAATTATATTTCCCACATTAACAGGTTCCAATTGGAGTTGGCAGAACAGGCCTTGGATTTCCCCTGGAGACGCTTGATGACAAACACTAGAAAGACTATGGAAACACAATTCCCAGTATGCTGTCTCTCACTAACCTAACCATGAGACTCATTTTTAACACAGCAGATGGAGCAGTAAGGACAGCACCACTGGCATTGCCATCTGCCATCATGCCTGGCTGAGGCTTTGTGATTTTGTGGACAACATCATATTGTTCTTTCCTAATGTCCTTTTCAATGGATCATCCCTTTTTTGGTCCCAAAGTTAAGGAAACTTTGACAAAAAGTGAGTAGGAGGAAAAACAGTTTCTCACATCAGAGTCTGTTTCTCTTTTACTTCCCAACCTTTTGTAGGAATCAAAAAGATGGAAATTACTCAGGTTTAAAAATCCCATCCTTTTTCCCTTGACTCCTGTTCTGAATGGGCTGTCCATGACATAGGGGGTAACTCTTATGGGTGCCACCCCAGGGGCAGAGAAAGCCCTCACTACTAAGGGTTTAGATATCCTTTTCGTAACAAACCCTTTTAGCATTCCAGAAAATTTGCCTCTCTGCTTCTGTCTAGAGTCAGTTGGGAAATGTTTCTCTCTTCACCTTCAAAACTGGATAGCCATCACACAAGACTCCTTGGTGAAGAGAATCATACCCAGACACTACACTATTCCATTGCATTTCAATCCTATCTCATCTTATAAGGCTTTCTCTTAGATATTCCATCCAATCAAAAATATACAAGGACTTAGACAACTTCCCCATTGAGACCTATTGTTGCCGACACAAAAAGTAAAACTGAAAGCAGTTTTTGCAGTTAAGCATCTCCAGAAAGTATTGGAACTAAGTAATACATATATTAAAGATACTTTTGATTTTTTAAATAAGTTGGAAAATGTTAGTATCCTGAAGACTGCTTTGTTGGTGACCATGGACATCAAGTAACTATATACAGTTATACCTAACCAGGATGGGATGGAAATAGTTAGATTTGAATTATTTAATTTTAAAATATTTTCCAAGAGCACCATAAGTCTCTTGATTGAAATTTTAGATGTCGTATTAAGTTACAACTTCTTTGAATTTAATGGTAAAGTGTATTGCCAAGTTAATGGTGTATCAATGCGTGCCACAATGGCTCCTAGCTATGCAAACATTTTTATGTATGGATGGGAGAAAACAAATATATTTGAAAGTACATTTGCTGGCAGTATTGTCTTATTTAAATGTTTTATTGATGAGTTTTTTTTTATTTGGAGGTTTGGAGGGGGGCATAGAATTGCTCAGAGATTTTTTAAGGTACGTTAATAGTATTAATTCTTTTTTAAATTTTCCATTTGAGTACAGTTCTACTTGTATCAATTTTCTGGATGTAACAGTTTTTTAAAGAACATGATAGATTGTTTACCAAAATACATAAGAAGGAGGTACAAAACAATTTGTACTTGCATTATAAGAGTATGCACCAAAAAACAAGGAGAATATTGTCAAAGGGCAATTAATGAGAGTGAGCAACCTTACCAAGAAAGAGCAAGATTTTTTTTTTGATGAAATCATTAGTTTATGTAATAAATTCTTGAACAGAGGGTACCCCAAAGGTTTAATATCAGACCAATTTATTGAAATAAGCAGTTTCAGAAAACATTTAAATGTTGCAGCTACAAGACCTAAGAAGGTAGATTTTAGTACTTCTCTATGCTAATTAGCAACAGTGTTTATGCCCAAGCTATAAAAGGTATTATAAGTAACAAGTGGAGAATACTCAGCAGTTACCCTGAAAGTAAAAAAAAGTAGTAGGTGACAACCTTGTGTTTGTATAAAAAAAAATGGGGAAAAAGTTTTAAGAATTATTTTCAAGCCAAATTAAATGTACCTAGAATAAATGTCACAAACCGGGCATGTTTAAATGTTACAATTGTAATCTATGTGATTATTTGTACACAGTTCATGAAATGGCATGACTCCCAGAATCAAGGCTGACTTCCTTTCATCTACAGGCACAGGAGGTTCTCAAGTAAGACAGTCCCACAACCTCTCTCATTTGAATGTTATTGGGATCCATGACGACATCAGTCATCTTAGTCCTGCACTCGAGCTGCTTATGAGTGTTCATCAATAGATGCTTTCAGTTCACTGGTGATATCACCTTGCCACTCTGTCAACTCTGTGCTATCATCAGGGATCTGTTCTTGCCCTACCTGTAGTCACAGTTACCTTGGATGCCTCCCCTCTGGGATGCATTTCAAGGGGAGAACATTCAAAGGAATGACCATTTAGAGGCCCATCTTCTCATCAGTGTTCTGGAAATGAGGGCAGTCCTCCTAGTATTTCAAGCACTTCAAAACTTAATTTTCCAGGGTGTGATTTCCATCCACACAGACAACATCAGTAAATACGGGAAGACTCACTTCTTCCCGCTTTCTTGAGAGGCTGTGAGAGTATGGAAATGGGTGATGTCTTCACAGGGCTTTCTGATAGCGATGCATATTCCAGGTCCTTCTAGTATTTTAGTAGACAAGTTGAGCCGATGCATCCTCATGAGTTATGAGTGGTTCCTTAACATGGCAGTAGCAGTGGAAGTCTTCATCTGCTGATGCCAGCCTTGCTGCAGCCTTTTTGCCGCTCCCACCAATATGAAATGCAGCAGGTACTTTGCCATCATCTTTACAGGGATAGTCATTGAGGGATGATGTGATCCATCTTTGGCCACAAGACTCCTGTATGCCTTTCCACATCTTCTCTTAATAACAAAAATTTTTTTTGCAGAAAGCATCTCTGTGGAAGGCTGTTGTAATCCCTGTATTTGTCAGGGTATAAGGGGGCAATGAGGAGTACCCACTACCTTTCCACATCTTCTCTTAATAACTATGTTTTTTTCACAGAAGTGTCTCTGTACAAGTCAGTGGTAATCCTTTTTGATTTGTGGGCAAGTTGTTTTACAGTTAAGGTGCAAATTACAACTATTTCCAGTTACCATTCTGGCTCATATTCATCCTTCATGGCATCCCTTAAAATCTGCAAAGCTTTTATCAGATGGACATTCTTACTGAGATCAACACTTAGATCCATTTCAGTGATGCGACCTTACTTTACCTTTCAAGCCTCCCTCTGAACTTGCTAAATTTTGCTCCTTGAAATTCCTTTGTTGCGAAATGTTTCTGATTGCAGTTACTTCAGCCAAGACAGTTTCTAACCTACAGATAGGGTCCTGCAGACAAGCTTACTTGATTTTTCACAAATATAAAGTTGCTGTCAGACCAAACCACCTTTTGTGGTGAAAATAGTATCAAGATCTCCCATTTTTTCTGTATATGTTGCATGCTGTAGATGTACATTGTCAGCTTATATTTAATTTGCAATGTACAAAGTCTACATATAAAGATGACCAACTTTTAGAAGATGGGATCTAAAGTTTCCAAAGTCACTTTGTCCAGAAGGTTGCCAGACATTTTTATTTTTATCTATATTTCAAGGGTATAACCATCTGTTCCAACCCAGGCATGCCTGATATCCTAGATATGGGATCAGACATCCTAATCTGAGGATTCTGCTGTTGTATTCTGTGAATGCAAGAAAATTACTTAGCAGTATTTTAATTTGGTTCAAAGAGCAGCTCATTTAAAAAAATGAACCTAAACCATCTACCCTCTGGGATTGCCTTTGTAAAAAAGCAACAACATTTTTCTCTTCTTTTGTCTATGCTAGAAAATGAAGAGATGGTTTATATTGTTTTTTTATGAGAAGAAATCACTGTCATGTGGTCCCCACCTGGTTGTGTATCCTTTAGGAAAATGTAGATTTAATGAAAGGCCATTTTAAGTGGATAATGGGAAAGCTGTCCTGCCCTAAGATTTGGTATTTGTTAATTTTGGATTGGATCCTTTTCAGCAGCATAGCTGCTATTAGTATGTAACCCCAATTAAATAACGAGATAGGCATCCAGTTCCCCAGGTCCTACTTCGTTCCACCTTTCCATATTAACAAGTGTTCTTACCTCCTCTTTTTCAGAATTATCAGTAATATTTCCAGCTGCCATTCTTACAAAATTTCTGGTTAATGAAATCTCTTCAATACTCTTCTGTCTTTTTTGAAAAAAAAAAGTCAGTAATAGAGAAATGTCTTCCCTTCTCTCAACCCAGTAATAACATTTACTCAGCCATTCACCCTTTACTTATATTTACTAACTAATTATGTTGCCATTTCAATATAATCTCACCCCTGTTAATTAGCATAGGTATATGCTGCCACATTTTTTGTTATAAGTACAACAAACTCTTTAGATCCACTCCGCTATAATAGCAGTTATAACAGCTGTCTTCAAAAGTGTATTTGCTGAAAGTAATTGTGTGGCTGCTACTTGGGCATTCACAGCTTGTCCAGTCTAGAAGAAGAGCAAGATTTGTTGCTGTGGTCATAGGATTCATAGGTGTTTCATGGCAATTAGTCTTGTGACCATCAGTGTCTTGTCAACACCTACCCTCAGGCTGTACCTCCTTTCCCAAGAAAGGCTAGGCCTTTTAGTCCTGGGTTACATTTGAGGGTACCCATCTAGTCATCCAGTTTCTGGTTGAAGGATAATAATGCATCCCACTTAACTTGCAGGGTCAGCTTATTCCAGAGATGAAGAAGGCTTTGCATAATAAATGTGTCTCTCCATCACATTTTGTATACCTACTGGTGATGATTTAAGTCCCTACTTCTGGTGTTTGCTAACTTACTAGACTTGTGGGGATGCAGGAGATCAAGTATAATAGGGTCTTTAATGGCATGGTTGACAAGGTTCAGAATAGGGATAGAGCTTTTAGCCTCTTTTGGTAGCTCAGGGTCTTTTAAACCTGAAAGCTTCTTAGTTAAGAACCTCTGGAGTTTCTGGAGTTATTTGATATGTTGAGGTACATTCTGAAGGGGGTATTGTACTCTATAATTGGTCTAACCAGTGTTGAATATAAGGGAACAATGATATCTTTACATCTGGATAATATACCTTTAGCTATTAGTTGTGCTAAATCAAAGGATTTCCTCACTACATTTGCCAAATGATTGAAGGAGAGGGAACTGTCAGGTCAGATACCTAGGTCCCTGACTACATTTTCGTTTAGTAGAGGAGTATTGTCTATACTGAATGCTAAGGGATTTTTTTTTCCAAGTGAAATGGTACTTTTACATTTTTGCATTTAGTTTGAGCCCATATTCAGTACACCAGGTATTAACTAGGGTAATTTTTTTTTTTAATGAAGGGTACAGATGTTGACAATTGCTTCCAGTTTGCAGTTATCTGCAAGTGAAGTTACTCAGAGGTCCTGGTTCTCAATTTGGAGATCATTTGTCTAAGTAGGCGTAAAACTCCGTTGTGAAGCTGGTATTCTCAGTGGTAAATTTTAAGACTTTTGTCATATAATTGTATGAGGTTTCCCCATATGAAGTCCTTAAATTCAGAGATGTTCGTTTCAGGGGCTTAGTGATTTCAAAGGCAAATGTCACAAGTTTATGGTCCATCTTAACTGGGAAGGAGAGACCAGGGGAATAGTACCTGTAGAGGTTATACCCATGGGGACCATCAGCAGAATATTATCTCCTCTGGTAGGTTTTTTAACTGTCTGTTCCAGAGAAGTTTTGTTGTTTTAATTCCGTGAACTTCTAGATATGCATTGGAGGCATAGGCACGCTAGTTAATTGCAGGATAGTTAAAATCTCCTGGAGTAATTGAGTTCTTGTTAATAGGGAGTTCTTGGTATACCTTCAGAAATCTTCCATGATCTTTTGGGGACATGGAGAGTATCCTGCAGTAGGCTGTAACTTGGTTGTTTGTTTTATTTATGGTGATTAGGAGTCAACAAATGTGGAGATGCCAAGTATCAAATCATCTCCAGATAGATTCCCACAGAATTCATAGAACTCTTGGAGGTGATATGATCCTTAGCATCTCCATATTTGTCAAGGATCATATTACCTACAGACAGATTCTCACAGAATCTTATCTGGAGGTGATATGATCCTTGACAAATATGGAGATACCATCACAGTTGCCATCAGGCCTGAAGCCACGTTAAAAACAAAACCTGGGTATGGAGAGAGTGTTTCTTTACATGTAAACCAAGTCTTGGTAATTGCACAACCATGGAAATGTTCCACATGCAAGAAAGACTAAAAATCAGTTTGTTGTTGACACTTCTGGCATTGAGAAGAACTATTGGAAAGTCATCAAACTGGGGTTTGATGAATTTGCTACATTGGAATGCCCATTAACTGGACCTTCCTAAAAAGACAGCAAAGGCTTTAGCCAGTATGTGGAAGTCTATGAACAGGATGTGCAGGCCATCCCTTAAGAAGCAAGTTGTACCATCAATCATCTTGTCCCATGCTGACACATATTGGATCACCTTAGAATGACACCAACATCACTCAATTGTTGAAGCCAGTTATCTTTACTTTGTATGTAGGCATCATGCTTGGTGAATAAAGAATTCCATTCAGGACCAGAGCCTTACTTGCACTGGTGACATATATAAAACATTCTGACTTGTCTGTGCATGACCCTCAGAGTTTTGCATCCCAGGTAATTTATTTTCATATGGAACACCACTGTGTCATACTCATATCTTCCCTGGGAAATGGTCTTTATGGCTTTGTAATGAAAGATATCCTGGCACATGAAGAGCAACTAACTGTAACCCTGTCCTTGTCCAGCCTTTTTTATCAGCTTTTTTTTGTAGAGAATTTCTATGCCTAGCATTTGAGTGACCAACCACTAAGACTTTTGTGTTAGTAGAATATTTAGAGTTACAAGAATGGGAGCAATCTGACTCTTTTTTAACACCTTTCCTGAATTATGACTTAAAATATAGTCAGACATACATTTATATAAAAGGAAACAAATCATGTTAACATGTTCACAGTTGCAAATATAATACATCACATATTTTCTTTTATACAATTATCATTAATCCACCATTACATAAATTGCTCAGTTCTTGACTTTTCTTAAACCTCACTCCTCCTCCTCCAAAACTTTATTCTGCATGTATTGTTCCCACAATTTCAATTTTTTTTTGTAATTTGCTTCTATCCTTTTCTAAAGATCCCACCTCCAGTTCTTTTTTCTCCCCCAGAATTAAACTTAACAAGGTCTTACTGAAATTGTCACTTGTTGTTAGTGGGCCTTGATGCAGAGAAAGCATTTCAAACCTGTATCTCAGCTCAGAAAAACATTTCCTTAGTTATACTTATTTGCTCACTCATTGTATCTGGCAGGGTACTCTGTAAGGAAATTTGAAAGTCTGCCAACTCATTACACTCCCAAAACATATGTTCTCAGTTATCTGTCTTTCTTACTACAACTCCAAAATGACTGTCCACAGTTTCTCCTCTGGTTGATAAAAATATGCCTGACCTGTATATAAAAAGTAGCTGGGCTAAAAATATTTTCATGCTTGTATCTTGCTATCCATTTCCATAAACAAGTGCTTCCAGTTTCTCAAATATTTGTATTACCTTTTGTTTAGTCTGTCACCACATATCCTTAGCCGTCATAACAGAAACAATTTTAACCCATACTCGTAAATACTTCATTATTTCATGTTCCCATAAATATGGGTATTTCTGAACCAATTCATGGGTGGGTACACATTTTACAGCTATAGCCTTTGTTTTGTCTTCATTAATGTTACATTCCGAAAAGACTTGAAACTGACTTAGAATGCTCCAAAACACTGAAATGTCCTTTTCTGATTTTATCAGTTACAAAATAATATTGTCTGGAAATAAAGACAACTTTTCCTGATTACCACATCAGTTATATCCTTGAATTTCTGAATCTCTTATTTTCTTTGCCAGTGGCTCAAATATAACACAAATAACAAATGGAAAGAGGACACACCTGCCTGGTTCCTCATTTCAGACACAACTTATCAGACAGGAACCGTCCCACTTCAGTTTTTGCCTCTGGTCCCTCATATTTGTTTGTGTCTTTCGGCTTTTCCCGGTTAGGGGTTGCCACAGCGGAACTCCGGTCCGCTAATGATTGGTAGTTGATTTTTACGTGCCGAGTTACCAGCCCTGATGCACAACCTTCAACGAAGGTACGCCCATTCACGCATGTCTCCACGCAGAAGACGCTCTATCTGAAAATCGAACCAGACAGCGTCTTACTGTGTGGTGACAATGCTGCCGCAGCGCCACCACAGCGGTTCATCCTGTGGTCCCTCATATATCCTTCTTCTTCTTCTTTTGGCTTTTCCCGGTTAGGGGTCGCCACAGTGGATCATCTGTCCACTCATGATTGGCAGTGGAGTTTTTACGGTGTCGAGTTGCCAGCCCGGCGCCCAACCTTCCACAGAAGGCACACACATGCACACACTCATACCTAGAGCCAATTTAGAGTGTCCAATTCACCTACTGCATGTCTTTGAGATGTGGGAGGAAACCCCTCATATATCCTTCTAATTTACCTTATTATTGTACCAGGAAATGCAGATCCTTCCATTGCCCTCCTAATAAAATTCCAGCTTACTCTGTCAAATGCTTTCTTTGCATTAATACACCCCCAACAACAGTCGTGTTTAGTACATAGTGTCACTCATTCGTCTCTAGCACATATAACAAGAAGGCGTGGGGTTTCATTCAGATGCTTTAATACATATAAACACATCAGCATGGATAGAAGCATCATTAAATATGAACGAACTAGTTAACAGACAGAGCTTACATACATACATGCTTACATCTCAACAACTAACTACAAAATGGCAGTCAGACTTGCACATGCTCAGTTTTTATACACTTGTGCAAGCCCTTGGATAGCTTTTTAAAGGCATATACACTTATATTGATCTACACATAGGTCCATAGATTCATAAGTGTTTACTATTCTAGCGACCACAAGGACCTTTTTAAGCCTAGCCATGCATCCCAAATCTGTGACAAGTTCTGGTACCCTTGTTAAGTGTAAGCAGGGGCTTGGGGGGTAAAACATTTACACAGGATCCTGGGAGATGAACCATTTACAGGCTGCCTGTGTCCATTAGAGACAGGTGCCAAACCAGGGGTGAATTTCCTGTTCTCTTTCCAATTGTTTTAAGTTACGCTTGAATTGGGTTAGGGAGGAACCCTGCTTCATTTAGATGGGGAGCCTGTTCCAGAGAAGGTGTTGTCTCTGGGATACATACTTGTCTCTCTGGAAGGTCCTATTTATATCACAGGCAAGGTTTAACATCCTTAAAATGTGTAATTCTGGTGCTGTTTGTTTTGCGGATATGCAGGAGGTCCATCAGAGTGGGATCTGACAATGCCTTATTTTATTCTACAAAAGGGCCATACAGAGAAAGATGCTTGGTGCCAGAGCCATGGGCCCAAGCTCAATGCCAAGAAATGTATAGTTAACCCCTTTGGGAAAAAAACACGTACCCATGAATTACCACATAGGTGGCAGTAAACTAAACACCAAAAGTGTGATAAAACACTTATGGACACAGGTGGACACTGGTCTCACCTTCGATAACCACATCGTCACAACAGTCAGGAAAGCTTTCTATGGTGCACACCTCATCACTAAGGACTTTTCATCCAGAAAAAAAGGAGGTCATTATCCTACTGTACTCATCCCTCATTATACCCATTATAAAATACAATGCCCCATTTGGTATGTACCTCTCAAGACATCTGCAACAACTGGAAGGGCCACAGAAATAACTCAGTAAAAGAATCACAGGCCTAAAGCAGATGCCCTATGCTGACCGTCTAAAAAAACTCCATCTATACTCTATCGCATATCATGTACTCAGAGGTGATCTCTGCTTAACAAACAAGGCCATGTCAGACCCAGAGCTGTTGGACATGTTACACTTAAAGAAATCCCAATCCCTCAGAGCTACACCCTCCAGGGATCTAAACCTTGTCATCACAATAAACAAAGCATGCTGGAGGGATAGGTTCCTGACCCAGAGACTCCCCAGACTCTGGAATAGACTGCCCATACATGTCAAGCAGAGCGCCTCTTTGGCCCTTTTCAAAAGGAACCTTAACGATTGGATGGAAGATAGGAAATTCACCCCAGGTATCACATCAGTCGCCCTGCCAGACAGGGGTCCAGGGAAGTAAATATTGTGGCAAGAAATAGCCAAGGAATTGTTATGGGTAGGCTTGTAAAAGTCCTAGTGCTGATAGCCTAGTACCAACCTATGAACCTTATACTCCAGGTATAGATCTCCGCTCAACAGCCTGTAGGAAAGAGAGAATACAGTGAATGGGCCTTGAAGTGATCTGCATAGGACACTTTAGTTACACCCTGTATTCTTTTAGTGAGGAACCTCTGTAGATGTTCCAGGTGTTGGATATGCCTGGTTAGGTATACACCAAAGGGGGCATTGTACTCAATGATAGGTGTGATAAATGCCGAATACAGTGGAACAATGACTTTATTGGACCTAGGTCATCATCAGCCCCCTTTTTTCCTATTTCTTCTACATGGGGTCAGGGTATCATGTTAACTGTTGCCAACTCTCTCAATTCAGTGCCACACTCCTGCCACCTTCAACACTCATGCCTGACTGTCGCAGATCTTCTTTCACACAATCCAGCCACTTCTTTGCTGGATGTCCTCCCTTCCTCTTACATTCTTCCTGTGTGTCCCAAATCTTCCTCACCAGATTGTCTTCTGCTTTTCTACACATGTGCCCAAACCAACGTAATCTGTTCTCTTTGATCTTTTCTCCAATTGGAGCTACTTTGGCTTCTGCTCTTATGTCCTCATTTCTTCATCTGTCCCACAGTGTGCATCCTATCACCTTTCTCAGGCACTTCATTTCCATCACCTCTAGCTTCTTCAACTGTTCCACCTTTACTGACCAGGTTTCTGTACTGTACAGTAGTACTGGTTGCACCACTGTCTTGTACACCTTACGTTTCAGCTTCTTTGGCATTTTTCTGTCATAGACTACACCTGATACTCTATGCCAGTTGGCTGCAGCCCCTCTGATTCTAACTTTGACCTCTTCATTCAGACAGGGAAGTAAATATTGTGAGAAGAAATAGCCAGGGAATTGTTGTGGCTAGGCTTGTATAGGCCCTAGGGCCGATAGCCTAGTACCAACCAATGAACCTATGAACTACCCTTCTCCTCAGCTACTCCTCCCAGATACCTGAAGCTGTTTATCTATTCCACTGTCTTCCCTTCTATCTCTATTGTTAGCTTCTTCTGATTTCCCCAATTTGCTACTATTACCACCGTCTTGTCTGGCTTAGTTTCATCCCATGTGTCTTCAGATTTCCATTCCATTCTCCTATCCTTTGGTGATGTTCTAGCTCAGAGTCTGCCTGTACTGCCACATCATCTGCATACAGCAGCTTTGTTGATCCGTCCCCTCCAACCTGTTTGCTAATATAGTCTATCACCAGTATGAACAGCAGTGGGCTCAGAGCTGAACCCTGATGTACACCCGCACCCACTGGGAACCCCTCTGTGTGGCTGAACACTGTTTGTACTTGAGTCATTGGGTCCTTGTACATAGTCTGCACTAATTCTACTAATGTTTCTGGAACTTCAAACCACCGCAGTACTGCCCAGATCAGCTTTCTTGAGACCTTGTCGTTTGCTTTCTCCAAGTCTAGGAATGCCCAGTTGGACTCTCTTCTCATCTCTTGCTTCTTCTGAAGTATCTGTCTCAGTGCACACATTGGGTCAATTGTGCTGCATCCTGATATGAATCCAAACTGTTCAGCTCCCATCTTACATTCCACTACTCTGCGTATCTGTTTATCAGTCACCCTCTCCAGAGCTTTCATGCAATGTGATAGGAGTTTGATGCCACTGTATTGCCCACAGTTGTGGATGTCCCCTTTGTTCTTGCATACTGGCATGAGTATGCTTATTCTCCAGTCATCTGGGATATGCCTTTCTCTCCACACTGCTATTAGCACACTCAGGAGCCATTTCTCCCCTGTCTCACCCAGCATCTTTATCATATCTGCTCTGACCTCATCTGAGCCTGCTGCTTTTCCTGACTTCATCTTCCTTATTGCTGTTCTTACCTCTGTTAGAGTGGGCTCCTCTTCTTCTCTCATTGTAGGCTGTTTGTGGGGCAGTACAGCTTCTGTGTTTTTTTTTTTTCATTCAGAAGCTGCTGAAAATACTCCTTCCATCTGCCTTTGATGTCCTCTGGGCTGGTGAGCAGGTTGTTGCTTGCATCCCTTATGTAGGGTGTCTGACTATCTTCTTTATCTTTCTGTCTTTACCTTGCAACCTGATATAGTTTCTTTGTGCCCCTTACTGAGTCACTTTCCAGAAGTTGGTACAGTGCCTCTGATGCCCTATTCTTTGCTATTGCAACTTCTTTCTTAGCTTCTTTGTTAGCCAGCCAGTAGTCCTTCCTAGCCTGGTCAGTCTTTTCTGTCTCCCACTTCTTCCTGCACTTCTTTTTACTTTTGATGACTTCCTGGACTTCTGCATTCCACCACCAGCTTTCCTTATGTACCTTATTTCTGTACCTGGCTCGGCCACATATCTTTTCTGTAGTCCTAACACATGCTGTTTTTAGGCGTTGCCATTCTTCTTCAACTCCACCTATTTCCTCCTCTTCTTGGGGTGCTAGAGCCCTGAGTATTTCCTTGAACTGTTGTACTTTCTCTCCAGTTAACTTCCAGGTCTTCGGCCTGGTCTCTGTTGACCTTAGAGCCTTCTCTGACCACTGCTTGCAGCTGATTGTTGCAACTAGTGGTTTATGCTGTGGGCCGACTGTTTCACTGGGGAAGACTTTGCATTCATGGATTCTGCCTCACTGCCTTTTCCTTACTAGGAGGAAGCCTACCTGAGTTGTATTTTGACTACTCTTGTATTTAATCTTGTGACTGTCTCTCTTTCTGAACCCTGTGTTGGCTACTATCAAGCCATTTGCCATACAGAAGTCTAGAATGGCTTCTCCTTCTTTATTCCTGTTGCCCCACCCATGGGGACCCAGGTAGTCCTCATATCATGTTCTGTCTGTTCCGATATGTGCATTCAAGTCACCCATTATCGACACCAATTCATGTTGTCCTGCTTTATCTAGTAGGTCCTGCAACTGCTGTCTGAATGCACTAGGTGACATACCTTTATTTATAAGTTGCACAACATAGAATTATTTCCTTGTGATGTGACAGCCAAAGGCTAGATTACTGTCTATGGGTATCCCTAAGTCCCTGACTACTGGATCAACTCTTGGGGGCGTGTTGTCAGTATGATTGTTATCAGGGGTGGATGACTTCCTGAAGACACTATTATGCATTTCTTGGAATTTAGATTTAGTCTGTGGCTCTGGCACCAGTTGTTTCTGTGTTAGGCCTTCCTGGAGAATATTTGCGTTGGTGGGTCAGTGACAGCTCCTAATTTGGAATCATCTGCAAGAAATCCATTCTGCTCCCCACTGGATTATCAATGACCTGCTAATGTCGTCAGACGTTTACCTACCCTTCACAAAACCACATTGATCCATAGCTAGCAATTTTGGCTACACCTTTGTTGTTCCATTAGCTTTTATAGACATAAACACTTTATAATCACAATTTAAACTTGAAAATGGCCTTTATGAAGCTAGTTCTGATGGGTCTTTACAGTCTTTAGGTATTACAACTACCACAACTTTCTTCCAGGATGCTGATGCTTCCCCTCTTTTTAAAATACTATTAAAACCTTCCATATCATTATCACTTTTTCCATCCTAACTTTCAGAATTCCACAGGAATACCATCTATTCCTAGAGAATTTCCAGCAGACTGATTATATGTCAACGTTGTCATTGTTATCTCATCTCTTCCTATCTTAACTGTTAATTGTTGAACCTCATCTACCTCTAGCATTGTTGTACACAAGTTTTCTATAAATATTTCCATTTGTGCTTTTTCTTGATTTCCATATTCCACTGCTTTATAGAAATGTTCATAACATTTCTGAAGTATCTCTAACACTTCTGCAGGATCTCTGGTTACTTTTCTTGTTATAGGCTCCCTAACTTTGGCAATAACTCTTTTGACTTTCTGTTACCCAAGTCATTGTGCTAAAAGTTTTTGTACTTTGGCGTTCTTATCAAAAAAGGTTGCATAACAATAGTCTTTTTAAACTCATGCATATTATCCAGATACTCCTTTATTTCCTATTTAATACTCTGCTTTGTGCCTATTCTTGTTCTATGAGATTCCCCTTATTCTGCAATATTTTAACCTTTGCCAGCTGTTCTAAATAATATTGATGCTTCTTAACCAGATCTCTTTTTCTTTTATTTCTACCCTATTTTTATACTCCAGTTTCATTTTATACCACTCACTAGCTATAACTTCTGAAGAAATTCCTATCTTCCCTAATAACTCTTGAATAATTTCCAGTACCCATTTCTTAAATTCCTGTGTTTTTAACAGGTAGGTGAGGAAGTGCCAGTGTCTCATTTATACTTTGTGACCCTGCATTTTTATGTTAGTTGTTATTGGCACTTGATCTGAAATAGTTATTGGATGTATGTCAAAGCTTTCGATTAAATGCACATGTTCATGTGAAATATAATTTCCGTCTAGTCTAGCCCAATTTTGTACCTGGGGAATAATATGTAAATAATTTTTGAGTTCCTTCTACTGTATTGGCACTTGATCTGAAATAGTTATTGGATATGTGTCAATGCTTTTGATTAAATGCACATGTTCATGTGTAATATAATTTCCATCTAGTCTAGCCCAATTTTTGTACCTAGGGAATAATGTGTAAATTCTTTTTGAGTTCCTTCTACTGAATTATGTCTTCCATGCCAAATATTTTTATAACTCTTCAGAAATCTGCCCTCATTTTTTATATTTTTCTTTCTGTGTCCCCCAGATACATCCTCGCTGTTCCAAATCAAGTTCCAGTCCCCACCTATAAGTAGTATTCCATGTGGAAAGCTGATTATTTCTCCCAAAAAATGTTTAAGGTCCATAATAGCAGTTTTAGGTGGAATAAAAATACATGCCAGTGTTGTCCGACTCTCTTGATAGGAGCCCCTTACTACCACAAATCTACCATTACTATATTTTTTCCACTTCTATAACAATTAGATGGCATTTAGCAATTAGTGTAAGTACTCCCCTTTTTCTCTGTCTTTGATATCCTGTTGAATATCTATCCTGAAATCCTTTCTTTATCAAATTCACATGCTTACTTTTTTCTAAACGTATCTCTTGTAGCATTGCTATTTGGACTGTACATTTCTTAGTATAATTCAGTATTCTGCTCTTACCTTTTTGTCTATAAGGCTATTCATGTTCCAAAGTAATATTTTTTGTGTAGCCATTATGATAAGGAGTTGATATTCCCACTTATGACAGCTTTTAAATGTCTATTTCCAGCTTTTGTGTTACATGCACCCACAAATTTTGGCAGGTTGATCCTTTATACACTTGTTTCTTGTCTTCTCCATGTGAATCAGTGTCGCATTTTATGGGATTTTTTGTTTTAATGAAAAACTCCAAACAAAAAAACAAACAAACATACTGTAGAATACCCCCATAACCTATTAATTTATATAGACAAAACTATGTAAGTCTTTAAATAATGAAGTTTAACTCTCCTGATAGGAACAGTTGTCCTAAACTAACATCTGCACCCACAGGCATTAACTAACCTAAAATTAAGATTATCTGTTCTAAAGCGCATATTACAGTGTGTATGCTCATACTTACACTAATTTACTTTCTGCTTTTGTCTTATCTTTGTTCCTCTCCCTGATGTGAAAAAAACAGCTTATATGCTTACAGAAAACATTAAATTTTATCCTTAAAAAAGTGCATTGGCTGTCTTTAAATAAAACTAAATTTCTAATAAATGCACTAAAGTATTTAGTTACCAGAAAAGCTCTTATTCATTTCCTGTAATTTCAAACTTTATTTTTACGCTGAGCTGCTTGTCATTGTTCATTTTAATTTTATGTTTCTCTCAGTAAACAATGTCCAGACTTCACAATTTATTGCCTTCATCTTTTGTCAACTTGTTTCCATGGAAACATAAGAACAACATGTACTTCTAAAGTCACACTGAACATTTATTTGCTAAAGGAAAACTGCCTATTGCATTGTAGTCTCATATTTTAAAAAAAAAACTTAAATAACTTAACTTAAATAAAAAAAACTTGGCATTAGATTAAGCCAGGGGCATTAATCCAGACATTCACTTATGCAAAAGTAAAAGAAAACATTTCAACTCTACATATATTGTAATTATTGCACTTTTACACCTGTTCCCCCATCCCAACAGCTCAAGATTACACCCTGTTAATTTAAATGTGCTTCTGTCCATTCCTTTTTCTCTTTTTACATTGTAATGCATGCATTTCTTAAAACCAAAAAAGAAATGAACTACTTATTTACTTTAGTATCTTTATCACATGCATAAATCACTGAAAATTATTTACTATGTAACATGCAATTTATATCATGAAATGTTTTATACAAATACTGTTAAGAACAAAAATTGCTTTACTTAAAAGTTACTTTCTCTGTTTTTCTTCTTTCCTTTTTTTTCCTCTTTTAGTGTCCTTCCAAATATTTCACAAATGTGATTAATGCTTTATAGTCTCACATTTATTCATTAATTTCAATATAAATGGTCTCCTTCCTGTTCATCTTCATCTCCATCTCCAAAACCTTGACTGCGGTTCAAGTCCAGGGTACTTCCAATTCTTCTAGTCAACTCCTGTGCTTTTTTCTGTCTTTCAAGCATTTTCTAATAAAACATTTGAAAGGTTTCACTGCAAAGTCTCTCTATGAGCTTTATTATCAGAAGAATGAGAAGCAGAGTCCCCCCTTTTTGATGGCTCACTTTTTGTTGGACAAACTTTTGTATTTCCTCCTTAGCCTGTTCTGCATTAAAATGATCTTCCAGGAAAAAATATGCTGAAGACAGCTGGATATAGCAGCTTGAATCTTACACCTACCTCTCGACATTTCCTGATTGCTTGGATGATTTTGCTTCTTTTCTGCCTGGTGGGGTGTGAATAATTATTTTTGCACTAACACTCTATACTGTCTCAAATTTTTTATATTTTGCCCTTCTGCCACAGTTTTGTTAAGATCAACTATTTCTGCTAATATGATTTCATAATCATAATACAGGTTTTGACTGCTTTATCATGGCCAGGTTCGGAACATACACAAGATGTGCCCTTTCAGTTAACAAGTCCTGATGTGGAATACCAATCCAGTTACTTGTTTATAGGTTCATGGGCAAGTACTAGGCTAGTCGACATTATGGGCCACTTTAAGCCTGGCCAGC
This sequence comes from Protopterus annectens, assembly GCF_019279795.1. Taxonomy (NCBI): domain Eukaryota; kingdom Metazoa; phylum Chordata; order Ceratodontiformes; family Protopteridae; genus Protopterus; species Protopterus annectens. The sequence continues at coordinate 837,908,787 of NC_056746.1, forward strand.
TTCTCTTTTTGTGCTCAAAATAACCTATCCTGTTTGGTTACAGATTGTCCTTACCCATCACATGGTCAACAGTTATATATTTTCCCTAATGAGAGTAACTGGGATCATACCATAAATAATTTGAGGGGACCCATGCATGGGATAAAGCATGTAGGAGTGGCATCTGTGCATTAGTAGTACAGAGGCAGTCTTGTGGTAAATGTTCTGCTTCCCATTCATAGATCTAAGTTGTGCTTGAAAATGGACAGGGATGAACTTTATTTTATGTAGCTGGGGAATCTGTTCCACAGCAGCAGGATCCTCTGTGAAATATACCTGTCCATCCAAACTATTCTGTTGATGTTGGAAAAGAGGCCCAGATCCCTAGACTGAATATTCCTGATGCTATTTGACTTGCTGATGTGCAGTAAATACATCAGTAATGGGTTGCAGGATGTCTTGTATGCCAGACACAGGTCACATTTTAGCAGTCTCTAGGATACTGAGCATAGTGACAAGCCTTTGAATTGGTCCATGTCGGACATGTTGTTAAGTCATTGTATCCTTTTAGTAAGGTATCTCTGGGGGTGTTCCAGTTTGTGCTTTCACAAAATTCATACAGTCTGTTCCTTCCAGTTTCTGTGCTACAGCAGAAATCTCAGGTTTTCAGTGTGCTCAGTTTTTTAACCGTAACATTTTTTTAAACAGCTCTTCTTCAGCAGTCTCTTACTAAGTCAGCCTCTTTTTTTTTCATTTTGACCTCTGATCTTTGCAGTTTTATCAGGCCATCTAAATAGCTATATGTCGGGGATCTGTCTTTACCTGGGTCAGCACTTCCCCGCACCAACACGAGTTGAAAGAAGCAAAACAGTCAGTCATTAATAATACAGGAAAACATACATTTATTTATTTCCTTTTAAGTGGAGTGTCAGATGCCATATACAGACTCATAGATTCCTTCTGACCCTTGAATGGACACTACTGGATGTCAAAAACCGACATTTTTATAAGGTTTTGAGAGAGTGTTTTTAATTACTTATCTGTGCATTATCCAATAAGTGGACACTAAAGCTTTAATCACTAGAATCTTGTATTTATTCATAATTTCTGATAGACGATTTTGGAACCAGTGTTTTTTCTGTTTTTTAAGAATGGACAGTTAATCAGATAAGGAATTAATAAAAAACAAGTAAGAAGTGTTGACATTTCTGGTAAAATTCCTAATGAATATCACAATATGGAGTGCAATTTTCTTTCTGATACCCGAAGTACAGAATAACTATTAAACAGAATAAATGATTTCAAATATATGGCCTACCTCTGAATCACATGTTAAAAGAGTGTATACTTTATCCAGATTATAAGTCTGTGACTGAAAGTAGATGCATGGTATTTTGTCATACCTTTAATTATAACTGAAATACATAATGCTCAAATAGCAGTGTACAATATGCAAAATGACATACTAGTGACAATTATCACATGTAACACTTAACAAAAGTAGAATGCACTTTTAAGTAGTGAAGATCTTTTCAATAGAAATGTAGGCAGAATACAGGCTTTGCGGTGAAGTAAATAAGACATAATATGTATATGTAGATAAAAAGTGTGTGTGTATATATATATATATATATATATATATATATATATATATATATATATATATATATATTTATATTTCTCTTTGCTTACACATTAATTAAATATTGGGTACCAGGTCTTTTATTTAATTATACATTTAAGAAAAGTGTACTTTACTTTATTTAGAGAATGGTTTGCATGGAGTTTAACCTTGGAGTATAAAATAAAATAAGTCATGTCAGGATGAAACAGGGGAAGATCAAGAATCAAGGAGAGACTGGGATTTTGGATACATATCCTTAAGGAGAATAATAACCATGCAGAATATATTTATAAAGTAGCAGAAAATATTCTAAGAACTAAGCTAACACAGTAATGGAGAAAGGAGATTCTGCTGATAGGATGATTGCAATTGAGGATACAGGCAATAGGCAAGAGTGGGCTTTAATTTATTGGAGAAAACTGGTAAAAGAACCAATGCATTGGGAGCAAATAATTACAGAAGGAAAGGTAATAGAATGGGATGAGGCCAAGAAAATTTATTTGGACAGCAAGATAGAGATTCCCTTCCTTATCAAGGAGTGGTATCAGAGTATAGGCAAAAAGAAAGAAATACGGGTTCCTAAGCAAACGACCAACCCTGGCAGAGTTTTTAGTAGAATCTAGAATAGAAGCCGCTGTTAAAAAATGAATAATTAGTAGAACATACAAAATATTGTATGATAACTGTAAGAATCAATTAGCGGAGGTTAGAAAGGATTGGGAAGAGAGATTGGATAAGCAATTCACAACGAAACAATGTGGGGATATATGTATGTCTCCCAAATATGCAACAAAATCTAGAAGATTTAGGATCTTTGCTTGTAAATGTTTACATAGGTATTTTTATACCCCAAGTAGACACCACAAAATTGTTCCTCAGACAGCAAATGTTGGAGGTGTGATGGGGAAGAAAGAGGTAACTGGGAACATATTTTCTGGGAGTGTAATGAGTTGGCAGATTTGAAAAATTTCATTCAGCCTGCTTTGTCATAGATACTGGGTGAGCAAATTGGTGTAACTAAGGACATGATTTTTTGAGCTATGAAACAGAATTGGAATTGCCTAGCTATAGTAAGGCGTTGCTGAGTCTAATTATGGAATCTGCCAAAAAAAGCAATTACTGGAAAATGGAAATCAAAGTCTAAATCAACTTTACTAGAAGTAGTGAATGTAGTAACAGAGATAAAACAACTGGAACTGAGATCTTTAGGTAAGGGTAGGAGCAAATTACATAGGAAAAATGGGAATTGTGGGAACATTATATCCAGAGGAGGAACAATGTTTAAAAGAAGCCAGGATTTGAATGAGCTGTGTAATGTTTGAGTGGCAATGGCTGTATGGATTATAAGTGATGTATAATGTTTGCAACTACAATTATGTCACCATGGTTTGTGATGTACAATTTTTGCCATTAAAATTATGTCAGTATGGTTTGTTTTCATTTACACAAATGTATGATTGTTTATGTCATATGTGATAATTTAATAAATATGTCAGAATATGTCTTCCCAAGCATTTTGCTGACCAAAACATGTTTTTCCTCCTTTCTTAGCAAGGTTATTAAAGCTATTTATCAAATAATGAAATGTTCTCTGTCGGTGGTAAAAGGAAAGTAATTGCAACACAAGGCACATTTGTTTTCATGTCTGGAAAGATCTGCAAAAAATGTATATTACTAATGTATTCTACTCTAAATCCATCAATATACTTTCTAAATTATTGAAACAAAAAATGCACATTTCAAATGAAAATGAAGATCAGAATTTTCAGTACATAACACTGTTTTTTTTTATGCCATATTTACTTGCTTACATCAGGCAGACCTCAGGATTGAACCTAGGTTTTTAAACTTTACAGCACATGTTTAAATCATTAACCCTTAGGTGGTGTGGAATGTCACACCTCTACCAGCCTGTATACATCTTGTATTCCAGAGCATTTTCTGAAAAATAAACTTTAAAAGCATAAGATAAACAATGGGTATTAACAGAATGGAAATGCCAATGTTGTCAGTAAGAAGTATTCTTTGCAGTGATAATAGTCAGTACATTCATAGTGCTGTTGTTGTCTTTCGGCTTTTCCCGGTTAGGGGTCGCCACAGCAGAACTCCGGTCCACTAATGATTGGCAGTAGATTTTGACGAACACCGAGGTACCAGCTCGACATTCAACCTTCAACTAAGGCACGCTCATTTACACATGTCTTTCGAATGCCCACCCAACCACAGGGAGGACATGCAGACTCCACACAGAAGGCACTCCCCGCACTTCAGCCGAGAATCGAACGGGTGAACCTCTTGCTGTGAGGCAACAACGCTACCGCTGCACCATAGTCTTTTCCATAAATACTATAATATATTGTAATGCACACAAACCCCAAATTATATTTTTCTAAACTTTCACAAACACATTTTTGTATCTTCAAAGCTATATAAACTAGATTTATATTGTCATAAGATTTTTGTTGACTAGACATAAGCTTTCACATGACAACAAGAAATTCCTGTACAAGTACGTCTGAGATATTTACAGAACTTTGAAAAACATATGTTTAATTGTATAATTAACAATACAGTTAATACTGAATACCTCCCAAGATGTGCAACTTACAGTGCAAATATCAAAGCCAGTTTTTGTTGGCAACATCTAAGATTTCACCTAAAATATGCAACAGTTTTTAAGTCAGTTTGTTTTTGAAGTGTTAAGTACATATTGAAATGTTGCTTATTTTCATAAAATACTGACAAGCAACTTGCAATATTTCCTGTATAGTGTGATATAAACTAACATTTTCAGTGAATTGTCCTATCTCCCACATTGTTGTTTCATGTTATTCACATCAATAAACTGTATGTCTGTCGGTTATGAAAATATAAACATAAATATGAAAATATCAATAATAGTGGCAAACAAAAATTAATTTCTCCACTGAAAGATATCCTAGACTAACCACGTCAGTGTCATTTTGATAATAACGTCTTGCCTTTTGTAATACTACCTATTATTAGCTGGTAACTCTCTTAGTTAAAGAAGTCAGATTCCCCCAAAATGTATGGATGCCATAAGGAGGTATGGGTATGAACTGGAAACATACAAAAGAAATATTATAGGCTTGAATGATTATCCTGGGTACCAGAATAGATCAGAAAAAAGGTGCACAGTGCAGTCTGCCTTATAAGTGGACTGCCTGTGATGACCACAGTGCAAGACTATTATTATTCTCTTGGGTACAGTCAACGGCTGAAAAAATGTGTTCAGAAGACTAATGGTTGCCTTTGGCTATATAACCTTTGCTTATAATGATTTCCTGTAGCAGTGATCCAGTGATCCTATTTAAACATGTACTGTTACAGATGGTAAATGTCATCATTTAACTGTACTTCCTTTTTAATGCTGACTATATGCTGTGTTATATTTAAGTGTCACTACTCTGTCATAGATTACCTTCTTCTTCATTCCTAAATTCAAAAACAAACAAGATTGGTATGGTAGGGTTGATGGAGAATGAGGAAATATTTTGCATAGTGATTATGCCTTTTTCCTTCTGAGATGTGAGGAGAATCTTCATTTGGGAATGTGAGTGACTCCTGGTATAAGGTAAAGGAAGAGATGCAGCTCCAGCCCTGAGATTAGGAGGACAAGGTCACTCATAGCAGGCATCTGACAATTGAGTGGAAATGCCACAACGTGTTCATTGTTGTTGCATTTTTATACCAGTTACTAAAAAGAATGACTGCACTTATGTCTGCAGGATAGTACCAGTCTATTGATGGCTCTCCTTCATGGCCTTGGACAGCAGACCCCTTGGTGTTTCTGCAGAGACCAGGCTATTTAGGAATGGCTAGAGGATGCCAACAGGATGAGAAACAAAAGGTTTGTATCCTTTTGGAAACATTCTTCCTTTTCAACTGACTCATAGTCAGTCTTTTCATATCTTGTTTCACAAGAGAAATGGGGCTTTTGATTAGGTAAGTATTTCTTGGCAGGAACAGAAGATAATTATTTGTAGCAATTGGTTGTTTTCTCTGCACTGAAATGCATAGATTGCAGTGTATTTTCAGATACATTTTCCGTACCACAAAGCGTTTCTGAACACTGGAGGGTCACGCTCTCATGTGGCTTAGTTGGGAAAATACAGCAACAAAGCTGATGATTTTGGGTTTGCTATTTGATTTAGAAAGTAGTGAAGGTACCTTGTACATTGTATAGCTTCTGGTCCTAATGGGTGTTTTGTGCTTGAGATGTCTAGGTCCTTTCTGTCTTACTTCAGGAATGGAAGAGGGGATAGCTGTGCACCTACTAGGTCAACTGCAGATGGCACATAAAGCCAGCTTCATGTAATAAGTAGGAGAGGTTACATATGATAAGTAAAACCAACTCTGTATGGTGGGTAGGACCAGTTGCATATGATGAGCAGGGTCAGTCACAAATAGTAAATAGGAGTAGAAGCATATGATAAGCATCATCAGCTGCAAGTGGTAAGTAAGGCCAGAAACATTTGGTATGTAAGACAGGCTGCAAATGGTACAAAGGACAATATAAATATGGAAAAGAAGAGATTCAGAAAGTAGCTGGCAGACAGCTACATATGGTAAATAAGTTCAGCTGCATGTGAGGGGTGGGATTAGCTGTATATGGTAGGTAATGCCAGGTATAAATGGTAAATAAGACCAGGTTCATATAGTAGATAGGAGTAGATTCATATGGTGAGACCACATGTATATAGTAGGTTGAACCAAGTGCAAATGGAAGGTAGGACAAGCTCCAGGTTGCAAGTAGGAGTTGAGTTTCTAGACTTATCCAAAACTTTTGACACTGTATCATACCAACATTTATTCACTGAACTCTTTTCTATAGCTCTTTTTCAATCCCCCCTTATATGGTTCCTTAGTTAAATATCTGGAAGGTAACAAATCTCTCCTTCTGTCTCCCAGTTACCATAGGCATCTCTCAGGTCTCTGTAATAGGACTCCTTTTCTTCAGTATTTTTATAAACAAGCCTTATACTATCACTTTACACTGCCATAGACCACGCAAATGCAATACAGTGTTCAGATGTTTAACCTCTAATATGTACAAATCCCACAATATCCAGACTCCAAGAAATCACTCATATTTCTTTCTCTTCAATTGAAACCTGGCTGAAAAATTCATACCTGCTTCTGAAACCCAGTAAAACAAAACTGATGCTCTTTACTACAAAACATTATCTAAACCGTCTTGGTTACATTTGCAAGTAAAACTTAAATTGAGGTAGAACCACATTCTAAATTGCTGGGCATTGTAATAGCTGACATTCTTAAATTTGATCTACATATTCTTCAAACAAATAAAAAGACCCACCAGAACATTAGCTCCGTTTAAAGGGCCAAACAGTACCTTGCAAAACCCATCAAGAAAAACCCTAGTCTCATTGTATCAAACCAGCTGATATGCCTCTGCTATCCTTAAAATCATATGCACTACAGTAAAAACCAGACTAACCTCCTGTTAAAACAAAGTAGCTACATTTGCTACTAGTAACATACTTTGAACCCAGCACTGCTAAGCCTTAAAACAGCTAAATAGGCTAGAGCTTAACAACTACCTAACATACTCTTAGCTAGTTATGGCATACAGACTGATAATATTATTTTGAAAAATGCCCTACATTAAAAATATACTATTGCCCTACGCCACCACAAGATACTTCCATTCTGGTGATAAACTTCTGCTAAGCACTAATAATTCAAATAATTCATCAAGGGACTCACTATCTATTGATAACTTTCCCCCACCTGTACTTCAGTCGTTGCACCCCTAACAACTTTCTCTCTTGAACTTGAATCAATACACTGCTCTTCACACTCCTCTTAAACACTACTTCTAATCTTTGTCTTTTTCTAACTGCCCCATTCACCGCTCTACCCCTTTCATGCATTCCTTTTATACCTGAGTAGAATTACATGTAAAAGGTAGCTTTTTCTATTTTAAACCAGTCTGGGACCACATTCTTGCAGCTGTTTTGACATTTTTGGCAGGACTGTGATTAATGCCAGATTTGACCCTCATGTAGTCATTTATTACAGTGTTACTGGTAAACTTCTGTTTAGTCTGGTGCCTTATTCTATGGTAGGATTGTAGTAGTGACAGTATTTGTGCTTCAGTACTTTTTATAACTGCATTTACCTCCGTAAAGTTGCATTCCAGTAGTCTGGTGCTTTAGTCTGTGGTGGGATTGCAGTAATTGCAGTATTGTAAATTCAGCTCCAGGATTTATGCCTCAGTATATTTATAGCTGTATATACCTCTTAAAGTTGCATTCCAGTGCCTTTATGTTTACCTTGCTACTGTTTTTCCTTTGCTAGGTAGCTTTTTCAATTTTGAACCCAGTCCTGGGCCTTAATCTCTTAGCTTCCTTGACAGTTGTGGCAGGACTGTGATCTGTTGCCAGTTTGAGGCTCATGTAGTCATTTAGTACAACATTACCAGTAGATTTCTGCATAGTCTGGTACCTCAGTCTGTGGTAATATTGTAGTAGTGGCAGGATTGTGAATTTTGCTCCGGGAGTTTTGCTTCAGTACTTTTTATAGCTGTATCTGGTGCATTAGTTTATGGTGGTATTGCAGTAGTGGCAATGTTGTTAATTCTTCTCCAGGATTTGTGCTTCATTACTTTTCACAGATGTCTATACCTGTTTAAAGTTGCATTCAATTTCTTTTCAGTTTACCTTGCTACTGTTTTTCCCCTGTTCTTTGAGTCTGCCCACCCTCCACTGAGGCATTAAGCTAAAAGTTTCTGAAATCCTAACCATAGGCTTGAGCTGCAGTATTGGCTTTATCTGTTTGGATCACACTCCAGCAAGTTTGCTGTATATAGCACAGATGTACAATCCACCCAGGGTCTTTTGTTCAAGACTCTGAAAGCTGTGAGATGCAAGTTTTTATCAAAAGGGAAGAAAAAAAGCTTTTATTTAAATTCTGCTTGAATAGTTTACATTGCACTTGTAGTGCTATGTTGTGATATTTTTTTTACTTCTCTGCTTTTTGTCCGTGGTTTTAGCCAAAAAAGTTATGTTTGCATTTTTAGTTTGTTATGAGACCTTAGGTTTGTAGCTTCATTTGCAGTTGTGTGAAGATTGTGTTTTACTGCAAGATTTTAGTATTGTTTATACATTACACTGCAGTTATAGTTTCCATAAGTAGAATTACATTTAAAAGGTAGCGTTTATTTTTGAGCCCAGTTTGAGGTCTCAGTATTGTAGTTCTTTGACAGTTGTGGTAGGACTGTGATCTACTGCCATATCTGAGCTTCATTTATGTCCTGTGTTAGGATTGCAGTAGTGGCAGTATTGTGAATTATTCTTCAGAATTTGTGCTTCAGTACATTTTATAGGTGTATATACTTGCTGAAAACTGCATTCTAGTAGTCTGGTGCATTAATTTGTCATGGATTGGAGTATTGGCAGTATTGTAAACGCTTCTTCAGAATTTGTGCTTCAGTAGTTTTTATATATCTGCTTAAAGTTGCATTCCAGTTTGTCTTGCTACTGTTTTTCCCATGTTCTTTGAGTCTGCCTCACCCTCACTGAGACATTAAGCTAAATGTTTCTGAAATTCTAATCACTGGATTTAAGCTCCAGTTTGAATTTTCTTCAGTCCTCAACCCTTCTCTTGTGTTTTTAAAGGCCATGTCTCCATCTTCTGTCCTTTATTGCAGTCTGGCTTCCAAAGTCACTCTGTCCCCTCTTTCATTGTTATTGTCTGTTGTGTAACCTATTTAAGTACTTTCAATCCCATTGTGTTCCTTATATCCATGATACTAAGTGCCCGCCCAGCAATCCAGTGTTGCACATGAGTAAAGCTCCCTTACTACATAGTGTGTTCTTTTCATTTTCCCAGAGATCCCATCTGCTTTGCACCATTGACACACTCTGGGAGGTCCTGATTTAATCCTGTTCCATCATCCCCCTCACCTAGTGCCCCCAGTACAAAATTGCTGAAGAATTTAACAAATATTTCATAAAATCCATAGTAGACCTACTCACCTCTACAAACTCAGGTAATTCACAACTAAACATACACACTCACCTCTACAAATGCAGGTAATTCGCAACTAAACTTACACACCAACAATTCCTTAATACCCCCCACAAAAGATCAATTCCATGACTATACCACTAAGCAACAAAATAGCTCCACCAATACCTTCACTGTCCATCCCATACCCACCTCTCAAATAAAAAAATACTACTCAAGCTCAAATCCTGTTCCACATCAGCAATCTCCCACCCCAATACCTAAAAGTCACTGCCAACTCAATTACATATCCACGGAAATCTATAATTTTTGCCCAATATCAGTACTTTCCTCTCTGTCCAAAGTCATGGAAAGGTGTATTCACCAACAAATCATGAAATATCTACTCCAAAACAACCTGCTATCTCAAACTCAACATGGTTTCAGGCCAAATAACAGCACATCCACAGCACTACTGTCCTTTACAAACACCATTAACAAAGCCAGAGACAACGGTCATCTAGTAGCACCAATATTTCTAAACCTCTCAAAAGCATTTGTACTGTTCAACACACTTTACTACTTAACAGACTATCTATCCTAGGTTGTTCCTCCTCCACACTACAGTGGTTCCAAAGTTACCTCCATGATAGGAAACAAGTAGTTAAATGGTCAAACCAATTCTCCCCCTTCCTACCAAACCCCACAGGAGTAGCCCAAGGCTATATATTAGGTCCCTTACTATTTAACATATTCACCAATAACCTGTACACTTCCTCTTCCCCAGGAACTTCAATACAGTATGCAGATGACTCAACCTTAATCTGCACCTCCCACACCCTTCCTGAGCTGCTAATCAAAACCCAACAATTTTTCTCAGCAGTTGAATCATGGCTTACAGAGTCCCAACTCTTTCTAAATCCCACCAGAAAACAAGCTTATGATATTCCACCCCAAAAATACCACCCTCAACCCAGGCCAACTAAATATTTATGCAGCCGACAATACCATCTTGGACATCGTTCAAGAAACTAAACTACTTGGTGTTATAATTGATGATAAACTCAACTTTGACCCTCATGTTCAACAAAATATAAAAAAAAACATAAAAAACGAAGAATACTCTACAGAAACAGACAATTCCTTACTACTACAACCAAAACTACCATGGCTAAAACATTCCTGCTTCCATGACGTCTGTACAGTTCCTGTATGCTAACCAATCTGCAGAACTCCACCAAAACAAAGTTAGAGCAATGCTACAACAAAGTCCAACTACAGACCCATTGCCATTCTCTCACCACTAGCCAAATTAATGAAGAAGTGCGTTCATAAGCAGCTTATGGACTGTCTCATTCAGAACGGTCTGCTTGCCAACTCTCAGCATGGTTTTAGGCCACATTACAGCACCACCTCCACCCTCCTTTCTTTTACAAATACCATATTCCACAATAGGAACAACAACAGGTTGTCTTCAGCCCTATTTCTAGACCTGTCAAAGGCCTTTGATATGGTCAACCACAAATTACTCATCCATTCCCTAAAATCCATCTCCCTAGATAACCATGCTATTCAGTGGTTCCTATCCTGTCTGAATGGCATACAACAGGCTGTATTATGGCAGGGCAAACTGTCCACCCTGCTACCTCTCACCCTTGATGTCCCTCAGGGCTCTATTCTAGGTCCTCTACTCTTTTCTATTTTCATCAGCAATCTTCATACTGCCATCCCTGATGCAACCTGCATTCAATATGCAGATGATTCTACCCTGATCTGTACGGCCTCCTTCTCTTTAGACCTGCAAACCTTAACACAAAACACATTTAACACAGTTGAAAATTGGCTCTCTGATCACCGTCTGTTGTTAATTCCCAACAAAACTAAACTGCTCCTCTTTACTCCCATCAGTAGATCCACCCCAATTTCCTTCTGCATAACATCAAACAACGGTACCTCTATCTCTCCAGATGACCATACTAAGCTTTTAGGAGTAATAGTGGACAATAATCTCAAATTTGATCTGAATATCAATAAAACTATAAAAGCCATTAATAAGAAGCTTGGCTCATTATATAGAAACAAACCTTTTCTAACTCCATTAGCTAGGACTGCAATCGCCTGCTCACACCTACTTCTCTACCCTTCTATATGCCTCCCCCATACTCTCCAATTTGAGCAAAACGGAACTTAGTGAGCTCTCTCACTGTTACAACCATATTGCCAGATTTGCCGTAGGCTCAACATATAGGACACATAACTGTCAAAACCTCAGTCTTCTCGGGTGGCTAGAAATGCCTACCCTACTTCTGTTCAATCAGGTTATAGTAGCACACAAAATTCTGTACCACCCTGAAAATACTCCAGCACTCAGAAGTATCATAAAGCCATACAGTAATTCAAGGCAACTAAGATCATCCAATAAACTGTTGGTCCAAACCCACAAAGCCATTAACTCAGCCAGCAACTCCCTGTTTGCCAATGTCGTTGGTAAAACTTGGAATTCACTTCCATCTAACCTTACCCTCGAACCTTCTTTAAGTCTCTTCATAAAAGGCCTCAAACAGTATTTTAAAGAGCACTGGCTTTGTTCCTGTACTAACCCTGATTAATCACTTTTTATTCAATCCCTTATTTAAATTAATACTGTACGCATCTCTTGCTCATAATAGCTTGCTGCAACCTGTTGTTTTTGTATACTATTACACACTGTGTATATTGAGAGTACCTACTAGAGGGCTTTGTAAATATGTTTGACTCGTATCTGTTATGTTTTGTGTTATCTGGAGCTTTTCTCCCTGGGCCTCCGCTGAAAATGGACATATATCCAGTTGGACTATCCCGGTCAACAAATGTAAAATAAAATAAATAAAAATAAATAAGTTGCAAAGTTCACACCAACTCCCAACTGCTGTATATATCACTGTACATCATTCAAAGAATTAAAATGGTTAGAATTAACACAACAGCTTTCATATGCACATCTAATTATAACACATAACCTGTTTTATAGACCCGCTGCCTGTCCACCTCTAGAAGACCTAATACAATGTTACAATCCAAACAGACCCCTCAGATCTGAAGATAAAAACCTCCTTGAAATCTACAAACCTTGTAGAAACCCAGGAAAATCTCTTTACTCACACGCTATTGCAAAATCTTGGAATATCCTCTCTCCCAACATTAGTTTCACTCCTAGCCTACCTTTCTTTATAGCCTTCCTAAAGGAACACCTAAATAAATCATGGCTATGCACAAGCATAACCATAGGCTAATACACAATCTGCCCTCCTATACCTCCTTCACTTACATTAACATGTCCACTACCGTTATGCAGTCAAGACTAGAAACATGTACCATACTACTCCTATCTTTCTGCCGCCTTATAGCTAAACAGCACAGGTATTTTTCCAATGCAAACCTGAAGAATGGTATTGTGCAAATATGCTATCACTGAGGCAGTAGCACTGAATCATGTTAAAAATCTTGTCAAATTTGTAAAAGTCCGGTCAAATTTATAGTTTTGTGTAAAGGATCAAGATAAATGTGTAATGTATTTACTGTATACTTATGTCTACTAATTTTTCTTACAAGTTTTGTGTAAAGCGTTATCACAGTTAAATTAGCAATGTGCTCACTGTATACGTATATATATATATATATATATATATATATATATATATATATATATATATATATAGTGTAGTTTGCTTGTAAGTCTTGTAATTTTCTAAAATTGTGGAGCTTTTCTCCCCTGGCCTCTGCTGAAAACGGGTCTTGTGACCCAGTCAGACCCTCCTGGTTAACAAATGTCAAGTAAATAAAATAAATAAATCCTTGGCAGATAAGAGATTTATTTTATTGTTTTGCACTTCAGTTAGCTGTTTAGCATGCGAGTGCTTTATTTTTGCTTTATTTGTTGATTTTGCCTTTAAATCATTCTAAGGGTGTTTAATACTTGAAATTGTGTCAAGGTAGTTTAAGTTGTTTCGTTGTGGTGTTACACTTGCAAGCAGTCTTTTTTGGTGTTGTTATGTCAAGAGGTTAACAGTGCTCTGTACAGATTCAAACACACAGAAAGTAAATTCTATCTATAAAACCTCCTTAGAACTGAAACCTGTAACTTTGTGAGACAAAAACAAAGCCATTGCACAGACTCAAGTTTAGAGCATCTAGTTTTCAGATTAGCCAACACTTCTGTCACATTTAGGCTTAATCTAAACTAGTCTAGTGACAAACCCGAGAGACTACCCGAGGAAACATCTGTGTAACCCAGTCCTTGAGCTACAGTAGCCCACCCAAATACAGGTCAGGACAACATGGATATGCAATTTCCAAATGCCTCCTTAACCAGCTTGGATGATATGAGCATCCTGATGCAATGTAACAATTGTCTCATATTTACAGACAATCATTTAATCCTTATAGTAACAAAACACAGTACATGAGAAATGCACATACACGGTTTCACTGCAGGTAGAAATGTCATATATAAACAAGGTTGTCAAGAACACACACACTACATCCACCACACGATGTCCACCACACACATACCAATGTATACTGGCACGCTAAAAAAGAGTCTTCCTAAACTTAAAACTTCCTAAGCCTAGAAATAGTAGTGCCTATCCTCAGCAATCTCTAAAGCACTCAACAAAAACTCCAAACACCAAATATATGCCTGCACCCAATGGAGCCCCAAGAACAAAGCCCATTAGGCAAGCCAACACATTACCCAGGACTCTTGTCATAGGCAAATCCCAGATGCTCCACTCCCCGAATTAAACAAGAAGATAATGGTTAGTTGCTTATGTGGAGCCTGGATCCGCCAAGTCGTGCATGCACTCAAATCACTACACCACAGGTTCAAATATGATTCTGTCCTAGACTGTGTGGGAGTTATTGACCTGAGACATATTTCCTTGAACTATATGAAGAGAGATGTTGATCTCTGTGAGTCTCAGGCAGGTATGTGTCTTGCATTGAGCAGCACCCTACCTTTATGAAGGATGGTTACACAGTACAAACAAAAGATGATTGACTTCAGTAATTGACGTATTTTCTAGCCTCTTTCCAGGGGGATTCAGTATTTGTCAGCATAGGAGGACGTGGTTAACAAACCACATTGCTCTGCAAAGGGTGGTCTACACTGTCTCCTGTAAGCTTCTGAATATTGGCTAAAATGTTAGCTACCCAGTTATAGCCTTTTTTGGGCAATGCCAAATTGACAAACCTACTGATATTCAGAAAGTACTGTGGCAGTACAAGGCTTCAGTGCCTTCCGCAGATTTAGGCCATAAGCTGCATAGACAGGGACAAATGGTGGAGGAGTCTCAGTTTATATTAGCAACAAATGTAAGTGTAATTTGGTTAAACAGGACAATACCCTGGAATTATCCACATGCAAAGCACCATAGATAAAGTCCCATACTATGTCATAGTAAAGTATAGGTCACCCTCTGTGTACCTAGACTCCCATAGCTCATACCAAGACCTGATGGAGGCAATCACCATTAAACCAAATACCCTATTCATGGAGAGTTTAACTACCTCTCTGTAGACTGGGAAACATACAGTGCCTTATACTTGCAGGCACAAAGATTCTTGGACTTTACCCTTGACCAGGTAGTGTGTGCACATACCAGAGGTTCAAACATACTGGACTTGGTACTTATCCAATGTAGGAGAGTGTTGTACCCCCTCCCCCATGTCAACTTCTCACTGGTGAGGTCAGACCATAAAGTTTTCTCTTTTGAAATAAAAAATCAACTCTTGTAAACACAGCAAACCCTGTAACATTTAGGAACTATTCCAAAGCAAACTACATCCTATTAAGCGATAGTTGGTCAAAATTTCTCTGCCCCCTTCCAACCCCGAGTTCACAGCTACCTATGCCGAATTGTTCACATAGACCCAGCACAATCATGTAAATGGCTGTATCGAGGCTGATGTACCTACTACAAGTAAGTTCAAAACAGACTCTAACAAATCACACTGGTGGAATCCTAACCTTAATAGGGTGTATAACAAAAGGAGAAAAGTCATGGCTAAAATCAGGAGGAACAACTCCCATAATGATAAGAAGACTAATTAAGTCCAACAAGGCCAATTATGAGGTGAAGAAAGCTTTACAGGCTGAAGACAACTACAAGGCCTTCTTCAGCTATGTCTGATACCTCAAAGACAACACACATTAGTGTGCTGAAATGATGGTCAGTAGTGCCACCTTCACTGAACAGAGCGACTTAACAAATTTGCTGACTGACAAATTCAGCTCATGCTTCACACTCCACTTCCCCCCACATCCCCCTTGAAATACCTACTAGTAACCCCCCCAACTATTAACAGGGAGCAGGTCCTGGCATTGCTCCCTAAGGCCAAAATTACAGCCTTAATGGGCCCCATCAACATCCCAGGATGCCTCCTAAATAGCTTAAATCATAACCTGTCAGAACAACTTGAGTCATTTTTCAGCTATTGCCTAAAAACATGCTATGCTTCACAAGACTAGAGGACTGCAATGTTTATCCCATTTCACAAGGACGAACCATTAACCGACCTCAGAAACTACAGACCTATTCATCTGACTAGTTTAATATAATTTCCTTTAAACCTAATCATACTGTCGCACCCACCCTGTGCCCCTCCTCTTCCTGTCTTGCTCAACAAAACCTTAAGTCCCTCCCCTCTCCTTCCATATCCAAAACTAACTATACTCAAAAAGTCCACCCTACTCCCCTTCCCACATATAATACATATTTTCTTCACTTTCTCAACACCCTAGTCAAATAACAACCCTACTATAATATACTATACCTATTGTTCCAATCTAAAATACATTTCCAGTCAACCATGAATATCTCTACTCTCTCAGTTCTACTCCTACCTCAACTATTTCTTCTTCTCACCCTTACATCATATACCACACATCTATCCCCATTTCCAAAACCTGCCACAAATCCCCACACAAACAGCTTCCCTTCTCCTCAGCTGTCTGTTGCTATCTCTGCACCTTTCTTTCCTATGAATGTCCAGCTGCCTAGAATAAAAAATCCTTCCTCTCACTCCTCATCTACCAAAAGTAAAACAAAATACCTTACCTACTTTGCAATAAGAATTAAAGCCAACCACCACCCTAAACTCCTGCTGCTATCAGGAGACATACATCCTAACCCAGGACCAACTCCCAACCCCACTACTAGTCTCAATACATCCCCATACCCAGGCCAATCACCCATCCCAAACAGACATCTGCCCTTTTACTCAATCAGTACCAGAAGCATGCTTAATAAAATCAGCCAGCTTCATGCATGGATATCCAACCACAACCAGAAACTTGGCTAAACCCCCAAAACCTATAGACAAAGACATTCTCCCTCCAGCATATAATATACTTTGCCTGGATTGCCAAAAGAAAAAAGGAGGTTGAGTAGCTGTAGTCTACTCAAACAACCTCACACATACAAATACCACTGAACCTATTCCATTATTTCCCCAAGCTGAATTACTGACAGCTAACCTCAAACTCAACAACTACACCACTATTACAGTGGCAGTCATGTGTCTTCCACCAGGGGATAACATTCCCTTACTGGAAACCATCCTCTCCTACTTTTCCATTCACATTCCCAATGAAACTATCTTTCTTGGGGTTGTAAACTTTAACTGGTTAAATTTTAGTAATTCTAACTCTTCACATCACATCAGTCTATATGGCTTCTTCCAACTAATCAGTCAAGCAACCCACACTAATAACTTACACACATCTAGCACCCTTTTAGACTGGATCCTAGTCTCTAATCCCTCCAAATGTCACAACCCAGAAACCCTACCAAACACACTGAGTGATCACTCCCCAATAAAAGTGCTCAGATATACTCCCCATTACTCTAACCCTCACATATTTATTATTTGCCGCAAACTATCAAACTTCCACCCCAAAACTTTTAATACTCTCCTCGATAGAGTTAACTGGAAAATCCTCTCCCAACTTCCACTTGATGAAGCAGTCCTAACTTTTAATTCAACCTTCCTTAACATCCTAAACTCACTTGCCCCCCTCCGTAAAGTACACACAAAATCTAACATATCACCATGGCGATCAAAAACTACCCGCACTCTTATGAAAGTTAGAGACAGGTTCTGGTCAAAATGGACACAAACTAAGCTCTCTATATACCTGCAAAGATATAATGAACAAAGAAACCAGACAAAAAACTCATTAATAAGGACAAAAAAACTTCTATTTCAATCCTCCAACAGCATTAAAAGCAGATCCAAAAAAATTCTGGAATGCTATAAACCAAATACTACACCCCGGTAATCCAAGCTCCCCTAATCCCTGTCCAGACAAAACACCAGAAGAAACAGCCTTCACCTTCAATACCTACTTTATTGAATCTATATCTAAACTAATCAATCCTAATCCTAACCCCTCTATATCAAACTTTCAAATCTCCTATGAATCTGCCCTAACTACTAACCCTGCTTCAACTTTTTCATTTAAACCAGTCTCTACCTGCTATATCAAATCTCTACTCTCCAAGCTGAAACCATGCTCATTATCAGCTGATCACATTCCCTCATATTTCCTTCAGATAGCGGCTGAATTGCTTGCACTTCCTGTCTCTATCCTAATCAATCACTCTGTCTCAGAATCTAAAGTTCCTTCTATCTGGAAACAATTCTACACAATACCTATACATAAAGGAGGTAACTCCACAGACATAACTAATTTTAGACCTATCGCTATCCGCTCCCCTCTTTCTAAAGTTCTGGAAAAATGCATATACAAACAAGCCATGCAATATCTTATACAGGAAAATCTCTTCACACCCACTCAGCATGGCTTCCAACTGAAACATACCACTATTACAGCCCTATTATCTTTCCTTAACACTATTTCTCTAGCCAGAGATGACAACAGACTTGTCTCTTGCTTATTCTTAGACCTCTCAAAGGCTTTTGGACAAGCTGAATAACCTTAATTTCTCATCTGATACTGTTGTGTGATTCTCCAGCTACCTCAGTGATAGGCTGCAAGCAGTGAGATGGCACTCTGTACTATCTCCTCCTCTCCCAGTTAAAATGGGGGTCCCCAAGGATCTATTCTTGGGCCACTACTTTTCAGTATTTTTACCAATCTACTACATACCTTTTGCCCCCAGTCTTCTGTAGTTCAATATGCTGATGACTCTACGATCATTACCATTGCCAACCCTCCCTCCCAGCTAGTATCAGCTACCCAGCAATCCTTTAATTCAATTGAAACCTGGCTCTCCAACAATCAACTCATCCTCAATTCCAAAAAAACTAAATTGTCACTATTTCTTCCTAAAAATGTTAACCACATCAAATCCTCCTTCTCCTTACTATCACTTAATAACACACCCATTGAGGTGGAATCCAGCACAAAACTCCTCGGCATCACCATCGATGATCAACCTTAATTTGACCAACATGAATAATTGCATCAGAAAAACCCACCAGAAATTAGGGCTCCTGTACAGAAACAAGAAGTTTCTGACTACTGAAGCCAAGATCACTCTCTCATGCGTACCTCCTACCTACTCTACTGTACAGCTCCCAAATTCTCACAAATCTCAACTCATCCTTACTAACAAAACTAGAGTCTTCTTACAACAAGGTAGTCATATTTGCTGCCCAACAACCTTACAAATCCCACCATGGTCTCTCTCTAAAACATCTAAACTGGCCAGAACTACCCCAGCAGCTTCTCCTCTCTCAGCTCCAAATCTTCCACTCTATCCTATACCAGCCCTCCTACTGCCCAGTTCTATCCCCCCTAATCTCCCACTATACTCCATCCAGATCCCTTCGGAGCTCTACCCGAGACCTACTACAAATCTACAAACCTAAGACCAAATCCTGTTGCAACATACCTACCCTAACTACCACCCTGCTATGCCCTGGAATACGCTCCGTCTTGAAATCAGAACCCGCACTCATCCAAAACAATTTAAGAGCATCATCAAGGAATATCTAAAATGCCACTGGACTTGCCACTGTACTTGCCCCCCCCATAAATGTTTCCCTCATCTAAGAAAAATCAACCCCCCTGCTCTGTACTCCCCCTCACAAATCATTAGGTGAACTTCACCACCTGATCTACCAACACCTTACTGGCTCATCGGATGACACACATACTATCTAACAAAATCTTTGTGGTTCATCTGATGACACACATACTGTCTAACAAAACTTCTAAATATGTTCCCTAATACACTAAGTATAGTCCTAAGCTTATACATCCTGTTCTCTTAGTAGTTACATTTCCGAAGATTTTCTTGAAGATGTCTTAACATGATCTCTCTTTCACTTAGTAATGTCCTAAGTTCATACTAATTATTTCTCATTCTATACATTTCTGAAAATTGTGGTTTTTGTATTGTATAAACTGTGTATTATGTTATTGTTGTAAATTGTTTTTAAATGTAAAACTGTCTAATGTATGGAGCTTTTCTCCTCAGGCCTCCGCTGAAAAAGGGCTCTTCAGCTCAGTTGGACATACCTGGTCAACAAATGTAAATTAAATAAAATAAATGCATGGCTTATCATAGAAGTGATCAACAAAGACATAGGCAACCTTCAGGCACTGGCCCCCAACCCTGTATGGCTTTGCCAAGGGAAGGTCATAGCTACTTAATCTGGTGAACTTCTTTGAGAAGGTTACCAAGGCAGTGGATGAGGGAAAAAATGGTGCATGCCACCTACCTGGACCTGTCTAAGGCATTTGATACCATACCCCACTTGGATGTAGTTAACAAGCTCATCAAACTGGACATAAACCCCTATGAAACTCCCTGGATTGCTAGCTGGCTCACAGATAGGACCCAGGAAGTCAGAATTTGTGATACCACCTCCACTAAGAGACTGGTCATCAGTGGGGTGCATTCCTATTTGGCATCTACTTTTCTGAAGTAAAGGCTAATATTAAGGGCCTTTGGCTGTCCAAGTTCTCAGATGACTGCATATTGGGAGCTGTCATAGATTGTCCCCATGTCACAGATATCTTACTAGATGGTCTAATACAGACAAATGACTGGTGCCAAAGTCAAAGACTAAAGCTTATTGCCAAGAAATGCATTGTAGTGCATTTTGGGAGAACTGCCACCCAGGCTAATTACTCCATCAATAACACACCTGTTAAGAGTTTCTGCATTAGTTAGGGATCTGGGAACATGTATAGACAGTAATCTGGCCTTTGACCAACATGTGGTCAAGGTAATAAAAAAATCATTCCATGTCACCAAACTTATAAGTAAGGGCATGGCATTCAGGTTCAAAGAAGATAGAGTGCCACTTTATTTCGCCCTTATCAGACACATCATTTGAGTATAATGACCCTGTCATCCTATACCTGACCAGACATATGCAACAGTTGAAATGCCCACAAAAGTTTCTTACCAGAAGAATCCAGGGTATAAACACATTGTCCTGTATGGATTGCTTTAAAGCCCCATTTCTGTACTCTGTCAACTATGGGTTACTGAGAGGTGATCTATTCTTGGCTTAAAAGGCATCCTTGGATCCAGCTCTGATGGACTTTTTTCACATCTGCAAAATCAGCTGCATCAGAACCACTAGATCCAAAGATTTAAATTTTGCTTTTGACATAAATAAGACATTTTGGTGAGACGGATATGTGTCTAAAGATCCCTGTGCTCTGCAACAGGCTCCCATCTGTGTGAAGCATCCCTAACCCTATTTAAGTGTAACCTTGACCAATGGATGGGAAATCAGAAATTCACCACAGGTCTGGCCTCCATGCCCAAACCAACATACTCCTCCACATAACTTCTGGAGATTTCCTAACTAACATATCCCCTCCTAATAAATGCTCATGAGCCACAGAAACACAACTGGGTTGGATTGGATGGCTAGGCTTATAAAGAACATGGTGGTCTTCAGTGTATTATATACCTATGAACCTTTGAACCATTAAGCTGCATGTGGTAGGTAGAATCAACTGCTGATGTTAAGACTAGATGTAGATTGTTACTAAGACCAGATGCATATGGTAGATGTGATCAACTTCATTTGGTAAGGTCATCTGTGTATGGTAGGTGGGCAAAGACTGCAGATGGTGTGCAGGCCAAGCTGCATATGGTAGGTAAGATCGTTTGCAGAGGTAAGTAAAATCAGCTGCATATGGCAGGTAGGATCAACTGCACATGGTATGTAATAACAGCTGCAGATGGAAGTTAAGATCATTTTCATATGGTAGGTAAGATCAGCTAAGTATGGTGAGTAATGCCATCTGTATATGGTAAGACTAGCTCCATATGGTAGGTAAGATCAACTGCATATAGTAGATAGCACCAGTTGTAGATGGTAAGTAAGGCCAGCTGCATATGGTAGACAGGATCAGTAGCACACAGAATTTAAGACCAGCAATAGATAGTAGATAAAATCAGTTCTTTATTGTAAGGAAGACTGCTTTTTGAGATAATACACAGAGGTGACACATTGTTAGAAAAAAAGTATAAACTGCAAATTAAAAACGTCTAAAAAAGGCTGTTATTCATATTGATGCTTCATTCATCCTTTTTATAAAACACTTGTCTTACTCAAGGTTTTGATGGTAGCATGCTGAGCAGAGTAGGCCATGCTTCACTATCCCTAGCAACAGTTCTAAGCTAGTCCTGTGGGATCCTTGGGTATTCCAAGGCAAGCTGAAAGGCATAACTAATCCCTCCAGCATGCCTGGGCCTACCTTGCACTCTTATTTCAGGGGCCACACCTAGTGCATCTTCTGTGGGAGCCTTTCAGGGCACCCTGACAATGTACATAAACCAACTCAGCTAAATGTGGAATAGCAGAAGCTGTACTCTTGAGAACATCATAGATTACTGAGCTCCTCACTCTCTCTCTCTCTCTCTCAAGAGATTAAGTTCAACAGTTCTGCAAAGAAACCTCATCATCTCTGCCACTTTTATGTCTGTTCTTCTTAGTCAGTACCAAAAGTTGATGGCCATAAATAAGGTTGAATGCATAGTTTGACCCAAGTCACACATCTGAATTTTTTTTAATGAGCGGTTAATTCTAGCCAAAGCTGGATTTCAATGGCAACTATGACATCCATAGATTTAACCCTAGACAAAGCTCTCGGGACCTTATTTTTATCTTATGCAGGTGTGAAGCACCTGAAAATCTGGTTGATTTTGTTTTACTTGTTTTCAGAGTCCAGAAAAACTGATGTATTGCATTTTACTTGTTTGCAGAGTCCAAGCACTTAACACCGTAGAACACATTGAGGTTATTCTATGATGCATGTTTTCTTCTCAGACTTTATGCCCTTCTGCATCAATCTCATCTCTTTCTCATCTGTGTTACAGCTTGTGGACATGAAGATTTTTGTTGATACAGATTCAGACATTAGGTTGGTACGACGCTTAAGAAGAGATATTTCTGAGCGGGGTCGTGATATTGAAGGTGTCATCAAACAGTACAACAAATTTGTGAAGCCAGCTTTTGAACAATACATCGAGCCAACTATGCGCTTAGCAGATATTGTAGTACCTAGAGGTAAGTCAAGAGCAACACTAGGAAAAAGGCTGAAGTTTGCTTATTTTCCTCCATGCCATATATTCATGTCTCTAGCACCTGTTTCTTTTTAATGCTGTGTAAATTTTGGAACTACTGATGTTCTTTGTGTTTCACTGTTGCAGTCATCACACTTGGGTTATCCTGCCAGAGATAGACCTCAGTCGGCCCGAATACCAGAGGCTTAGTATTTCTGCGTCGGTTGCTGTCACTTCAGCACTGATGTCAGGTCGTCAGTGGTATAAAAATAGGCAGCCGCCATTACATCAGTCTTTCTTGCCAAGGCATCCGAAGCAGAAGCAGTTTGCACGAGTGCCAGCTGGCTGCTACCTGAGTTTTCGTTCCCGAAATTGAAGTTGAAGTCTTCTAAAGCTAAGTACCCCATTGGGGATCCTTTTTTCTTGCTCTAACCGATGTCAGAAAAAGTTAACAATTGTCTTGCCTGTGGAAAGCAAATAACACACAGAGATTTTGATTCTTATTGTGTCACCTGTTTAGGCCAAGACCACGACTTCCCCTCGCTGCCGGTTTTGTGCTTTGTTCAACGCCCGAACTATTTGTCATCAGGCCCTTATTGTAGCTAAATACTTTCGCTCTCGATCTCCATATTCCGAATGGCTTCGGTAAGCCATCTGACTACTGATCTTCCGAAAAAACGTAAGGATAAAGACAGAGACAGACCGCACAGGACTAAAACTGCCAATGATGCTTGCGTTAAGCTAGTCACCAGTTCGCCGGTACTCAGTGAGGTGCTTTTGCAGCCCCTGATGCCCACTTTGATGGATTCGCAGGCTGCTACCGAGACACATTCAGAGTCCGTTATGCCGCAAGACTCTTCTTTGGCTACGGAACCTAGGGATGTCTCTACCTTGGATGGGTCCGGAGCCGCTGTGCAGGCACCGGCTTCTGAGGAATTTCTTCGCACTACCGATTTTCTACACAAACTGACGACTTCTTTAGCGTCTTCAGTTCTTTCTAAAACTACCGAGTTTCTAAGGCCCAGAGTACGAGCTATGCCTAAAAAAAGGTGACATAAACTCAAGCGCCTGCTTCCTTGCCACAATCACAGATGCTTAAAATGGCGGAAGACCTTATCATGCTGATTAGGGGAAGGAAAAGAGACTTGTCCCCAGCAGCTTTATCAGACCAAGAGTACGACGACTCTGAGGTTTCTGATTATGAAGACATGCCCTTATCTGCTTATGAGGATTCTGATGCAGAGGAATCCATTCTTTCTGCCTCTCCTCCAGAGGATTTTTCTTTTGGTGAAACCCTACATACTTTGAGAGAGCATTTCCATTGGGAATGCCAGGATTATCCTGAGTCCAAAAAGCGACTCAGTGAATTTTTAGGTTTACCACAGCACAGACCCTTAGCTATCCCTCCTGTTCTGGATGTTGTGGATGATGTCTTTATGGAATCCAGCCTAACTCCTGATACTTTACCTCCTGCTCCCAGGAAACATGACAGGTACTACAGAGTCCCTAACTCTCACAAATTTCTTTTCAAGAATCTTACTGCTGACCCAGAGGTCATCTCCCAAGGACCTAAAGGAATAAAAGCAACAACAGCTAAGAATCCCACCCCCTCGGACAGGGATTCCAAAGCATTAGACAGATGGGGTAAAAAAGTATACACCTCTGCAACTCTTGCCATTAGAGCATTAAATTGTCAGTTCCACATGCTGAAATACCAGCAACATACTATGGAACTTATTAAGCAAAAATTATCTACCTTCCCTGACTGTGCAGAAAGTAAAGAATTACAGGAGCTTATGCATTCTGCAAGCCAAGTCAGCAAGCAGACCCTGCAATGTGGGTTTGACGCTCTAGAAGCATCTTGCAGGGCAGCAGTCACAGGGTCTGTACTTAGAAGGCATGCCTCTCTTAAGGAACAGACCTTGCCAGACCGTGTCAAATCAAAATTATTGGACGCACCTCTGAACAAAGACAATCTGTTTGGCACCAAAGCAGAAGAGGTTTTAAAAAAAATGGAAGAAAAAGTCTATGCAGACAGTCAAAGATTTTTTGCAAGTACAGCCTTCAAGATTCAGTAGGTATTGGCCCTCAAAACATTGGTCCTTTCCAGCCCCCCTCAAGGCAACCTCAGACAAGACCTAGGGGAAGCAGACCCCCCCAACAACAGTCTCAGGGTATGTGGAGATCTAAGCAATGGAGTACCTCCACTTCTAAAACAGGGAGTGCTAAGCCACCCCCCCTATGGAAATAATTCACAATGACTTCTCAACTCCTCCCCTCACCTCTGCCCAATTGCTAGTGCCCCTAGGAGGAAAACTTGCCTACCATGCAAAAAACTGGGCCTCCATCACCAACGATCAATGAGTCCTCAACATAGTATCCCAGGGGTACAAATTTTATTTCCACATGCTGCCAACCCCAAAAGGGTTTCCAGATCTTGCTCCAAACCAGTGGGCAGAGGCACAAAACCAAGTTCAGTCCCTGCTCTCCATAAGGGCAATTCAACCTGTTTCTGCAGAATAAATAGGCCAAGGTTTTTATTCCAGACTTTTCCTGGTACCCAGAAAGGAGGGCACCTGGCACCCAATCTTAGATCTATCCATTCTAAACACCTTCCTGGTGGTAGCAAAATTCAAAATGCTCACCCTACAGCAGTTTCTCCCTATGCTGTCCAAAGATGCCTGGTTAGCCACCCTAGACCTAAAGGAGGCCTATCTGCATATCCCAGTCAGGGACACCTGCAGGAAATATCTACGTTTCAGGGCAGGATCTATGCATTATCAGTTCTTTGCACTTTCCTTTGGCTTATCCACTGCTCCCAGAGTTTTCACAAAATGCCTGGCTCCAGCCATTGCCTTTTGCAGACAAAGAAATATTCAAATTTACTCTTACTTGGAGGACTGCCTGATTCAGGCAGACAGTCAGGAAAAGCTTTTGCAGCACCTGACATTTGTAAAGGACCTTCTAACCTCACTGGGGTACACTATCAATGAAAAGAAATCCAAACTAGTCCTTAGTCAAAAAATTGTATTCCTGGGAGCAAGCTTGGACACAGCATCCCAGATGGCATTCCTTACTCCAGAAAAACAAGTCTGTCTGACAGGCTACTTCTCTCAAATGGCCACCAAAACCCAGTTATCTGCAAGGAAAATCCTGCGAGCTCTAGGGTTCATGGCCTCCTGCATTCTACTAATTCCATATGCCATACCACATATGAAGAAACTTCAATGGTACTTAAAAAGTCTTTGGTGCCAACATTCTCAGGACCTGGAAACTGTCATACCTATGATACCTTGTCTAAGGAAAGAGTTCCTGTGGTGGGCAGCAGCATGCAACCACAACAAGGGACTTCCCTTAACACAACCCTACGCCACCCAGACCCTAACCACAGACGCATCAGACTTTGCCTGGGGTGCACATCTGGAAGGCAGGTGCATTCAGGGCCACTGGAGCCCAAATCAAATTCATCTGCACATCAACCAAAAAGAGGCTAGCTGTTCAGCACGCTCTAACAGCTTTCAGATCCCTACTCTCTGGGGCCTCTTCTAATCAAAAATGACAACTCCACAGTGATGTGGTACATCAACAAGCAGGGGGGAACCTACTCTTACCCACTCTACAGTTTAGCCATGACCCTTTGGAACACGGCCTCAGCCATGCATATTCACCTGCAAGCCCAATTCCTGCCAGGCAACCAAACCTCTCTGGCAGACAACTTAAGCAGAAATCTCTTAGACCCACACGAGTAGCAATTAAACCACAACACCTTCAGCCTTGTGACCCAGAAAGTGGACTTATTTGCCTCCCCCTATAACCACCAGCTCAGCAAATTCTGCACCAGGGAACCTCACAACAAAGCCTGGAAAGTGGATGGCCTCTCCTTCCACTGGGAAAACCTCCCAATCTATGCATCCCCCCCTTCCTCTTCTTACCAGAGTAGTACTCAAGTAAGGCAGGAGAGACCAAGGGCAATCCAGATTGCCCAAGACTGGCCACGCCAGCACTGGTACCCACTACTGCGCAGTCTGTCTCCATTGCCTCAATGGCACCTCCCTCAGATTCCAACTCTCCTGACTCAGCAGAAGGGAAAGTTCTTGCATCCACAATTGAACACCCTGAACCTGGCAGCCTGGCTTATTCTTTGACTTCTCCTCCAGTGGCCAGCCTAAGCAAGCAGGTCCTGGATGTTATACATGAAGCCAGATGACCCAGTACTAGAAAATCCTATGCTGACAAGTGGAAAAAGATATTATTCCTGGATCCAGACTAAAGGAGCTGAACCAGCACAGCCATCCGTACCTGGATTACCTAGCAGACCTACTCCACAGGGGCCTTTTCTTCTCTTCCATTAAAGTCCATGCCTCTGCCATCTCTGCACATTACAGCACTGCGCCATCTCTTTTCTCACATCCTCTCATCAAACAGTTCCTGAGAGGGGCTAACAACTTAAGGCCACCAAGAAGAGCCCCTACCCCTGCTTGGAACCTTAACTTTGTGTTGGAAAAGCTCACCCCCCCCCCTTTGAGCCTGCAGCTTCAGCAGAGTTAAAATTCCTCTCTTGGAAAACAGTCTTGCTTTTAGCCATCACTTCAGCTAGAAGAGTGTCTGAGCTACAAGCACTCATGGCTGTGGAACCCTTCATCATTTTCCATGCAACACTGTAACAACTGGAAAGGCCGCAGAAATACCTCACTAAAAGAATCACAGGCCTAAAGCAGATGTCCTACACTGACCGCCTTAAAAAACTCCAGCAATACTCTGTTGCATATCGTCTACTCAGAGGCGATCTCTGCTTAACATACAAGGCCATGTCAAACCCAGAGCTGTTGGACATACTACACTTAAAGAAATCCCAAACCCTCAGAGCCACACGCTCCAGGGATGTAAACCTTGTTATCACAATAAACAAAACATGCTGGAGGGACAGGTTCTTGACCCAGAGACTCCCCAGACTCTGGAATAGATTGCCCATACATGTCAAGCAAAGTGCCTCTTTGGCCCTCTTCAAAAGGAACCTTGACAGTTGGATGGGAGAAAGGAAATTCACCCTGGGGATCACGTCAGTCGCCCTGCTAGACAGGGGTCTAGGGAAGTAAATAGTGTGGGAAGAAATAGCCAGGGAATTGTTATGGCTGGGCTTGTATAGGCCCTAGGGCTGATAGCCTAGTACCAACCTATGCTGACAGGGTCTCCCTCAGGACTAACTCAACTTTCATGCCTAAAGTGGTGTCCAGTGTGGCTCTCAACCAATCTATTAATTTGCCCACTTTTTTCCCTAAACCTCAAAATAAGTGGGGAAGGATCCTGCACTCTTTAGATGTGCACAGACAGCTCAGATTCTACCTAGATAGGACTAAGCCCTTTAGAAAATTTGACCAGTTACTAGTCAGCTTTGCACCAAGGGCAGAGGGCAAGGCCATATCAAAACAAACCATCTCCAAATGGATAGCACACTGTATCCATTTCTGTTACAAACCCCATGGAAAACCACCTCCACAGAAGGTCAGAACACATTCCACTAGGGCAACTTCAACCTCTACAGCCTTTCTCAGAGGAGTCCCTACCAGGGACATTCTGGAAGATGCAACATGGAGTTCTCTTCATACCTTCACCAAGCATTACCACCTGCCTATCTTTTCCAAATCAAGGGCGGGTTTTGCAACTGCAGGGCATACTAGCCAGCCCCAACTCTTCTTGACTGCCTTCCCCCATTCTTCAGCTTTGGGAATCAACCCAAGTGTGATGACTGCAACAGTGAAACTTGAAGAACATAGTACAGTTGTGTACACTTGCCATCAATGTAGATGTTCGAGTGTATTCACTGTTGCAGTCCTGGTTTCCCACCATCCAGTCCCCTTGTCTCTCTCCCTCTCTCTTCCTCACTCCTTACAGGGCTATTGGTATTTACTTTTTACTGGTGGTGTTATTCCATCGTAACTTAGCTCCCTATTTGGGGGCCCCCTGACATCTGGGGTAAGAAAAACTGATGTAATGGTATTGGCTGCCTGTTTTTATACCACTGATGACCTGACATCAGTCCTGAAACTCGGTAGTTTTAGAAAGAACTGAAGACGCGAAATAAATCGTCAGTTTGTGCCGAATATCGGTAGTGCGAAGAACTTCCTCAGAAGCCGGTGCTTGCACAGCGGCTCCGGACCCATCCAAGGTAGAGACATCCGCAGGTTCTGTAGTCAAAGAAGAGTCTTGCGGCATACCGGACTCTGAACGTGTCTCGGTAGCAGCCTGCGAATTCATAGAAGCGGGCATCAGGGGGCTGCGAAAGCACCTCACTGAGTATCGGTGAACTGGCGACTAGCTTAACGCAAGCATCATCGGCAGTTTTGGTCCTGTGCAGTCTGTCTCTGCCTTTATCCTTACATTTTTTCAGAAGATTAGTAGTCAGATGGCTTACCGAAGCCATTTCGGAATATGGAGATCGAGAGCGAAAGTATTTAGCTACAATAAGGGCCTGATGATGAATAGTTTGGGCGTTGAACAAAGCACAAAACTGGCAGTGAGGGAAGTCGTGGTCTGGGCCTAAACAGGTGACACAATAAGAATCGAAATCTCGGTGAGGTATTTGCTTTCCACAGGCAAGACAATTGTTAACTTTTTCTGACATCGGTTAGAGCAAGAAAAAAGGATCCCCAATGCGGTACTTAGCTTTAGAAGACTTCAACCTCAATTTCAGAAACGAAAACTCAGGTAGCGGCCGGCTTGTACTCGTGCAAACTGCTTCTGCTTCGGGGTCCTCAGCAAGAAAGACTGATGTAATGGTGTCGGCTGCCTGTTTTTTTACCATTGAATACCTGACGTCAGTCCTGAAGCGACAGCAACTGACACAGAAATACTAAGCCTCTGGTGTTTGGGCTGACTGAGGGCTACCCCTGGCAGGAATAACCCAAGTTTGATGACTGCAACAGTGAATACACTCGAACATCTACATTTATGGTAAGTGTACACAACTGTAATTTTTTCTGTTAGTACTGTATGCATTGGCCATTTAAAAGTACTAGAAGATACACTCTTATTATTCTTCCTAGAGTGCAATTTCTACCTATTTTGAAAAACAAGTGTTACTGTGTGGTGAAGAACTGTGATGTCCAAGAGTGATTTTCTACTGCTTTGAGCACTGTTTTTGTGCCTATTTCACTGCCTTCATCCACCTGCTTAACATTTTATGTGTGCAGTCAGAACTGCCAGATTTTCCAGTTTTTGAACTATGCCACATCAATCCCCCCCCCCCAACACACATTCCTGCCACAGGGCTAAGGTCCATCAAGACTCACTTGTACATCCTTGACATCAGTCCATTCTTCTTCTAACCCCTAACCTCTTTGATATTTAATTTTTGCTGTCATTCTCTCTACTGTTGAACCATGCCAAATATAACCATTCCAAACACATTTCCGGTATAGGGTCATGGTCTTTCAACACTCACATTTGCCTCCCTAACATCAAGCAGTGGTTTTTCAACCCCCCCCTCCCCACTAACACACACCAATATACACTTCCTTGACATTTAGTCATACCCTATCAGACCCTTCACACCTGCTCTTTTTGACATTTTACGATGCCCTGTCAGAGCCCACCCATACACACACCTTCTTGACTGGGTCATGCTCCATCAGACCCCATCCATCTACTAACACTTTGTTATGCTTCTTCAGGCTGTCCCCTCCTTTACATTTGTCCATGGCCTTTCAGACCAGTTCTTGACATTTATTCATGCCCTGTCAGACTCCCAACACCAGTTTTCTTCATGTATGTTCATATCCTGTCAGAACCCTCCACCCACCTTCCTGACTGTGTCATGTTCCATCAGAACCTCAGCAAAATCCATACCATTGAGTCATGCTCTGTTTGTGTTATCCTTGACATATATTTATGCTGTTAGACCTCCCTACCTTTCCATCACTGGATCATATTTCTTTAGGTCCTCCACCTCCCTGGAATTAAGTCATCCCCTGTCAGGGCTCCCACTCCTGTTTTGACATTGGTCTATGCTATGTCACTGCCACACCTCCCTGATATTGGTGCTTGCTTTGTCAGTCACATACTCACCTCCATGACTTTGGGTCATGCTGCTTCAGACACACTACTTCCCTGCTAATGAGCCATGCCTTTTGACAATGAGTCTACACATGTGACATTGTGCCATATTCGACAAGACCCCCACAATCTGTGGCATATGCAGGACTGAAGGAGCACTTTCAGATTAGCCACTGAGTCAGAAACAAAAATTGTCCCCCCCTCCCCCAACTAGGGACCACTGCCACAATAATGGCTGGTCAGAGCATTATCTGTGCAACTGGCATCTACATCTCTTTTTCCAACATATGGCAGACAAGGCTTATTAATTACATTGTTTTTTAATACATTTCCTCATTGTTTTCGTGCAATATACATATATGTTTTCTTTTTGACAATTATTGCTCACTCCAAAATTGCATAACGTGCTCAATTCCTGCCATCTGTTATATCTCACTCCTCCTTCTGAAAATTATTCTGCATGCCTTGTTCCCACAAATTTCATTTATTTCTATGTAATTTTCTCCTTCCCTTTTCAAAAGATCCCACCTCCAGTTCTTTTATTTCCTGTATAATATTCACTACTTCAGTTATAGCTGGTTTAAACTTTGATTTCCATTTTCTAATAATTATGTTTTGGGAACTAATAGCATTAAGCTTATCAAGTCCTTACTGTATATTGGTAATTCAGATCCTGTGCCCCAACTCAAAAGAATCACTTTGTTAGTTACAACCATTTGCTTCCGCAACATTTTTGACAATGTACTCTGTAATGAGTTTTTAAAATCTGTAAACTCTTTCCATCTCAAAACACATATTCCCAGTTATATCTGTCTTTCCATTCACACCTTTAGCATTTGATGTGCACCTGAGGAAAACTGCTCTGAAGTCTGCTTAGGGTGTAAAAATACCTATGCGAGCAAACACTTCCAACCAGCGTTCTAAACCTTTCAGACTTTATGGCATGCTTAGGAGCCATACAGATGTCCCCCATTGTTCTTTCATAAGTTGCCTTTTCAATGTCTCTTCTCAGTTTTTTCTAACCTTCTCATACTGATTCTTATAGGTGTGGTGCAATATTTTATATGCCTTACTCATTATCTCTTAACAGCAGCTTCTGTTCTAAACTCAGCTAAAAACTCTACCAAACTGGTCATTCACTTAGCACTTCTCTGTGCCTTTTTTCCCTATACTCTGATGTCAGTCCCTCGTAGGGGAAGACAGTCTCTAACCTGCAGTCCAAACTTCTTCTTAGCCTTCATCCTACTCTTTTACCATTCCTCTGTTACCTTTCCTCTTTAGTTATTTGCTCCTGTGCTAATTGTATCCAGTACATTTCAGCCCTCAATTGCCTGTTTTCTGTATCTCTACTTGCAGTCATCCCTATTGGTGAAATCTCCTGTGTTGACTTAGTATTTAAAATACTTTCTGCTTATGAATATAATATTATGTATGATTGTTGTTATTCTCCTAAGTTTCTGCTTTCAAAATGTAATTTGTCCTTTTTTCTTCAAATTTGATCATAATCTCTTTCCACCTTGATTTATAACATGTTGCTTGTGGTACATGTACTACACTAAACTGTGTAGTTCTAAAGTATTTCTCAATCACCTTGTTCTATGGAGAGAATCAACTTATCCCACTTAACTCATGCCCTGTTCCTCCTCAGATTAATTCCTTCAAGTCTTTATCATCCACAGCTTATCCTTCAGTTGATAAAAATAAACTAGTGGGACTAAAAACATTTTCACTTCTTGTATTTTACTATCCATGTACATGATCAAGAGTATCCATTTTCTCAGATTTTTACTATCTTTTGTTTAGACTCTTCCCACATATGCATAGCTGCCAAAACAGAATCCTTTTAAATCTATATACCTACATACCCCATTTTGTCATGTCCCCATAAATATGAGCATTACTGAACAAATATATGTACGAGTACATAGCTTACCGCTATAGCTTTTGTTTTATCTGCATTAATTTTATATCCTGAAAAGACTTGAGACTGTCTTAGTATGTTCCATAACACTGAAATGTTATTTTCTGGATTTTTCAAGTACAAAAAAAATGTCATGTACAGTCAAAGCTAACTTATCTTGATTAACATGCCATTTATTTCCTTGAATTTGTAAGTCCCTTATTTTCTTTGCCAGTGGGTCTAAGTATAAAGAAAATAAATGGAAAAAACGACTTCAATCCCTTATTTCTGTGTTTAAACACAGCTTATTTGACAGGAAGCCTTCCTCATTAATTCTTACCTATGACCCTTCATATGCCCTCCACACTAATCCTATTATTTTATCAGGGAATGCAAACTCAAAATCTCAGCTGAATCTATCAAATGATTTATGTGCATCAAGAACCACAAACAATAGTGCTTTTTTGTACTCTGCTTCCTCTGAATCTTCATTGTTCTGTTAATGTTGTTAAATATTTGATTCCCCTCCAGAAAGCCTCGTTGATCAATATTGTCAATTTTCACAACACTTTGGCCATCTCTTAATTAGTATTAACATAATTTGTAGTCATGGTTTAAAATTGAAATGGGTCTATATGAAACTGATTCTGAAGATTCTTTACCCTCTTTAGGTAATAAATCATTCTTTCAAGATGGTATCCCCCCCCTTTAAAATAATGTGAAACAGAATCTTCCAGATCGTTATCACTTTCTTCCCTCACAGTTTCCAGATTTCCGCAGGAATTCCATGTGTTCCTGGAGACTTCCCTATTGATTGCTTGTACATCACAGTTTTTATCTCATCAGTTCCTGCCTTAGTTATAAAATGCTGACCCTCATTTTCATCTAACCTTGGCATAATTAAATCTTCCATAAATATTTCCATTTGTGCTTTTCTTGGTTTCCATATTCCTCTGCTTTATACAAATGTTCATAAAATTTCCAAATTATCTCTAATACTTCTTTAGGATCTATGGTTATTTTACTTGTTATAAGACTCAGTAAGTTTGACAACAATCCGACATTAGAAGCCTTTTGTAAAATGTGTGAAAATGAGTTCCATTCAGCTGTTTTAAAAAATGTGAGAACAAATACTGATTTAAATGTGGATGAATGGAATGCTTAAAAGTTATTGCAAAATGATGAGACTTGTAATTAGACCTGCAGAAAAAGGAGGTCCAGTTGTTGTGATGGACCATGAATATTATATCAAATCCATGATTTTTATGTTAGAAAATAATAATGTCCATAAGAAAATTGACAAGGATGAAGTGGATAGGATGGTTCCAGATATATATGATGTATTATATGATTCCTCATTATGCAGGAGTATTACTTTAGATCTTTTTAATTATTTTGTTGTAGACAATCCAATTATTCCTGTTATGTACAGGCTTCCTAAGATTCATAAGCACCCCACACAACCACCATTTCGACCTATTGTCTCAGGGCGTGGTTGGTGTACAGAGCCACTATCTGTTTATGTAGAGAAACGTTTAAGACCTGTATTAAATATGAATGAACATATTTTGAGAAGTCTAAACATTTTTGAAAGGTTTGTATAAATTTGTTAGTGAATGGAAAAAAACCTAGTAATGACCTGTTGTTAGTTACAATGGATGTTCACTGTTCACAGTTAAACCGAATAATACAGGTATGGAATTAAGAGACAACTTAATACAGCATAGTTCTTATGAGCATATGGTATAGAATTGATTTGTATGCTCATGGAGATTATACTTGAAAATAATGTTGTTTTGCTTAACCAGCAAATTTACTTGCAGAGAGAATGTGTGGCTATGAGTACATCAACGGCAAATAGGTATGCCAACTTAACAATGGCCCAATGGGAAAATGTATAATTTCTTAGGAGGTCAAATTGGCAGCAAGTGGTTTTCTATAGAAGTTTTGTAGACAATCTTTTTTTGTTATGGGAAGGTACAGAAATGGAACTCAATTTGTTTGTTGATTAGTTTAATAGTAGTACATCCTTCCTGAAATTTGACATGAATGTATCATGCAAAGAAGTGCATTTCTTGGATGTGAAGGTATTTAAGAAGTCCTGTGGACTGTTTAGTACTACTCTTTATAGAAAAGAGTGTACTGGGAACAGTCTCCTGCATTGAAAGAAGAGGCATCCTGGCCATATCTTTAGGAATATAGTGAAAGGGCAAGGTCTGAGGATGTCCAGGTTGAATCCCGATAACGATATGTTTAAAGCTGATTTAAGTTGTTTAAGGGATAGATTGAAGGAGAGAGGTTATAAAGAACAAGAAGTGGATAATACATTGCAGGATGTCTGTTATTTAGGGCCCACAACAGCTAAACCTAGCATTCAAATAATGCTAGAAATCAGAATGATTTCATACGTATGTCAATGTATTATATCAGTAATGACGTAATAACTGACGTGCTAAAGAAATACTGGCCTATTTTAACCAGTAATGCCAAAATTAAGAATATTGTAGGGGACCAACTGGGTTTTTCCATTAACAGTAAAATATCCTTAAAAAGCATTCTCTGATATCCTAGAATTGGCACCGATGTGCCTCTGGATGCAACTTTTGCTATGCTTCTCTGCAGTAGACGTAATTTTTGTAGTTATACAGATTCTTCTGGGTCTTTTGAACACCCAGACATGGGGAGAGTGTATACGTTTAAGGTGAATGCAGACCGTTGCTCTTTAAATGTAATTTATTTAGCTGTATGTCAAGAATGTGCACATTTTTATGTGGGAAAGACCAACAGATGTTTAAGAGAGAGAGGATTAGAGAGCATATATATAATATTAGGAATGGATCTCATAATAATGCCCTGGCTAAACATATCAATGACTATGGTGTAACACATAGTTTAAAATTTTTGGTGATACAGAAAATGGTTTTGAATGAATGGGGGGCATGGAAAATTGGACTGAGACCAATGAAATCAGATGGATAATAAGGTTAAGGGCTGATACAGGTTGAGATCTTAATGAGAAAATATCATTGAAGCCTTTTCTTAAAGCCAGATCATTGTACAGATGATGTACTTTTTATTTATGTATGTTTGTAGATATGTATATAGGATTTTTTATACATGACTGCATTTATAATATTATTTTAGACTGGGTGGGCTTTTGTTGCAATTGTTAATGTAATTTGTGTTTAATTTGATGAGTTTTATGATTGGCTACATCCTGATTGATGGCTGTATAAATATGTTTTAATTTAACTATTATTATGGAACGTCTGAGGAAGCAGTAGTGTTACTGTGAAAGCACTAACATTGGTAATAAAATCTAAGTCATTTTTGAATAACATTAACTTCTTCATTGTTTAATTGAAACTGCAGCCGCCATATTACTTTGACTCAATCTTATGTGCTTGTTGAATATATCTGTTTTAAAGAGCGAGTCATTTACCATCCTCACTGCTTTTATTTCTGGTGTCGGAGTTGTGCTGAAAATTTTTGTGCTCTGGAGCTGTTATAAAAAATAGTTGCTTACAAATAAATGTACTAAACCCATGCGTATTATCCAAATACTCCCTTATTTTCCCTATAGCAATCTGCAGTTGATGTCCTTCAAGAATTCAACTGCAGTCATAACATATGGGTTGTCCTGCCTCAGGCAGCCCTCGGTCGGCCGGATTCCAAAGTCTGGGTCCGACGTCGGCTGATGTCGCATTTCTCTCCGACGTCAGAGCGGCTGGAGTACATAAGCATCAGCCGACGCCATCTTCTTCAGTCTTTCTTGCCGCGCGGTGCCCGAAGCAGAAGCAGTTCACAAGTGCCGGTCGGTCAGCTCCTGTATTCTTCGAAACCGAAGTCATCAAAAAAGCTAAGTACCCCATTGGGGACCTTTTCTTGCTTCAGCCGATGTCAGAAATTACTGAAAAAGTAAATAATTGTTTGTCTTGTGGTAAACAAATACCTCATAAGGATTTCCACTCTTACTGCCTCCCTTGCCTTGGCCCAGACCACGACGTCTCGGCCTGTGTTGCCTGTGCTCGCTTCAATAAGCGCACACTCAGGCGCCGGGCGGAGTTCGCAGAAGACTTCTTCGGTGACAAATTTGATTATACAATGCCGTCGGAACAACCGACAACGCAGACTCCTAAGAAACGAAAAGACCGGGACCGACATCCTTGGCCCGCGTCTTCCACCGACACCACAACAAAACTAACAGCGAGTGCCCCGGTTCCCTCTGAGGCGGATATTCCACCGCTCCGAACCGAAGACACCGCATTACCGATACCTCCGATACCGGAGGCCACTCCGACGCCAGTTATTGATATTCCTCCGGATACCGAAACCGAGGAAATGCCCGAGACCATTGCTGTTGATAAGGTCACTCCTGCACGTGGAGTGGCTAGGCCTCCCATGTCCATGTCTATCAAGGCCTACACACGTGCTAAGGCAGCCAGCAAGTCCAAGCATCTTACTGCTAAAACCTTACCTCAGCCTACTCCTGAAACTCAAATCATGTCTATGGCAGCAGATTTAATTTCCATGATCAGAGGTTCCCAGGCCCATCCTCAGAGAGGATCCCAGCCTCCTCCTGACAAGAGGCCCAGGGTTGAACCCTCTGAGCCTCTTCCTTCAGATGAAGATTCTGAAGACTCTGTTCGCTCCGAAAGCCAGGAAGAGCCCTTCCAGACCTATGAGGATTCAGATGCAGAGGACTCCATTCCCTCAGCCTCCCCTCCTGAGGATATTTCTTTTGGGGAAGTTCTGCATTCCATGAGGGAGCATTTCAAGTGGCAAGGCCAGGAATATTCAGATTCCAGAAAGCGCCTTCGAACCTTCCTTAAAAAGCCCCAGCACAGACCCTTAGCTATACCTCCTGTGCTTGATGTTTTGGATGATTTGTACTCTGACTCCAGTGTCACCCCTGATACTCTTCCTCCTGCTCCTGCCAAGCCTGACAGATACTATAGGGTCCCAGAAACCCATTCTCATTTCTTTAAGGCCCATGCTGTTGATTTAGAAACAATTTCCCAGGGGCCTAAAGGGGTTTCAGCTACCACCTCCAAAAACCCTTTGCCTTCTAACAGGGAAGCAAGGTCCTTAGAGAGATGGGGGAAGAAGGTTTACACCTCCACTACTTTATCTATGAGAGCTCTCAGTTGTCTCATTCACATGTTTCAATATCAGGATTTCCTGTTAGATGATTTACAGAAAACATTGGCCTCTCCTGAACCCTTAGATAGGAAGTCTTTGCAGGAGGCTGTGCATAATGCTCAACAGGTTAGCAATCACTTTCTACAGTGTGGATATGATGCATTGGAGGCTTCATGTAGGGCAGCTATGACAGGGGCGGTCATTCGTAGGCATGCATGGTTAAAAGAACAACCTTTACCAGATCATGTTAAGGCAAAACTTCTTGACGCACCCTTGGAAAAGAACAAGCTTTTTGGTGCTAATGCTAAAGATGTGTTAAAGTCCATTGAGGAAAAAGCCAAGTCGGTTCAGACAGTAAAAGATTTCCTCCAGGTTCAGCCGCCCAGATTCAGCAGGAACTGGCCTTCTAAAAACTGGTCCTTTCCTAATCCTGAAAGATTTCAAAGGGGCAAAAACAGGCGTGGCCGAGGAAGAGGACAATACAGAGGATCCTACAGGGGACGACAATGGCAACCAACAAACCAAAGAAGTGACACAGGGGTTCCTCCTGCCCCGCAGGGACAATCTCAATGACTTTCCTCTAGTTCCGCTAACCAAGGAGCAAACAGAAGCTCCTCTGGGCGGAAAGTTATCTCTGTTTTCAAAAAATTGGCACACACTGACAAAAGACAAATGGATTTTGGACATTATAGACCACGGTTACAGGTTTCACTTTCATACCTTGCCAAGAAAACAAGGCATGTCAAACCTTCCACAAAATTAGAGGGCAGAGGCTATCAAGCAAATTTCTCTGCTTGCACAGATCAAAGCAATAGAAAAAGTTCCACAACAAGAACAAGGTCAGGGGTTTTATTCAAGACTGTTCCTTGTTCCAAGAAAAGAAACTCAATGGAGACCAATACTGGACTTGTCCGCTTTAAACACTTTTCTCATAGTACCAAAGTTCAAAATGCTGACTCTACAGCAACTCCTTCCCATGCTGGGCAAGGGGTCTTGGCTGATTACTCTGGACCTCAAGGAGGCATACCTGCATGTCCCTATCAGACACTGCTGCAGAAGATACCTCAGATTTCTTGCAGGGCCAGAGCATTATCAATTCTCAGCATTGCCATTTGGCTTATCTACTGCGCCCAGAGTATTCACAAAATGCCTGGCATCAGTAATTGCTCATTGCAGGCTCCAAGGATTCAAATCTACCCGTACCTGGACGATTGCCTCATACAAGCGGACAACAAACTAACCTTGACAAAAAACTTGAATTATGTCATACACTTGCTACAGGCTCTGGGATACACAGTCAACTTTCAAAAGTCAAGACTTCAGCCATCCCAACAAATAACCTTCTTAGGAGCCAAACTAGACACAGCCTCTCAAATGGCTTACCTGATAGAAGACAAGCAAAAGAAGTTAACCCATTACTTCAAAAGTTTAGCAAAGCTCACCCAGATGACTGCAAGGAGTTTCCTACAGGCCCTGGGTTACATGGCATCCAGCATTCTCCTGGTTCCACTAGCAAGACTACACATGAGAAAGCTTCAATGGTACTTAAAAAGCTTATGGTCTCAACACACCAACAACCTAG
Organism: Protopterus annectens; assembly: GCF_019279795.1. NCBI lineage: Eukaryota > Metazoa > Chordata > Ceratodontiformes > Protopteridae > Protopterus > Protopterus annectens. The sequence goes on from NC_056746.1 coordinate 837,948,602, forward strand.
AAGCAACTATCCCACTCATTCCATGTCTTCAAAAGGAATTTCTATGGTGGGCCACAATAAGCCAGTCAAACATAGGTATGTCATTCAAAAAACCTCAGATAACACAGACCATGACCACAGACGCCTCAGACCTTGGATGGGGGGCGCACATGGAGGGCAGATGTATTCAAGGACAATGGTCTCCAAAGGAAACACATCTGCATATCAATCAAAAAGAAATGCTAGCAGTAATGCATGCCATCGAGGCCTTTGGACAACAACTTCAAAAAGGCCACCTATTAGTACGGACAGACAACACCACAGTGATGTGGTACATAAACAAGCAGGGGGGCACTCATTCTTACCCCCTTTGCAGACTGACAATGAATCTTTGGGAAAAATCACTGAGTCTAAACATACAGTTACAATCCCAGTTTGTTCCAGGCAAAGACAGTGTTCTGGCGGACAGTCTAAGCAGGAATTTCCTAGACCCCCATGAATGGAGGCTACATCCAGACATCTTCCTACGACTCACCTCGACATGGGGCAGGCCGGACGTAGACCTATTTGCCTCCCACCTCAGTCATCATTTACAACAGTTCTGCTCAAGGACATATCATCCACAGGCATGGAAAATAGATGCCCTCTCATTCAACTGGAGCTCCCTGATAATTTATGCATTTCCACCTCTGCCACTGATGACCACAGTGTTATTAAAGATCAAAGCAGACAAGCCGAAGGGGATCCTAATAGCTCCAGACTGGCCAAGACAACACTGGTACCCACTACTACGGAGCATATGTCACAACAGAACGTGGGCCCTTCCACAATGGCCCCAACTTTTGACTCAACACAACTTCAGGACAGTTCATCCCAACATCCAGACGCTACAGCTAACAGCTTGGGAAATCCCATAAATAACCTTGATTTACCTCTCTCCAAGGAAGTTCAGCGGATACTAACAGAAGCCCGCAGACCATCCACCAGAAAGGCTTACTCAGCCAAATGGAAGAGATTCAGCATTTGGAATACCAACAAGGGTCATGATGCATCACTTTTGAGCATTCCTCTCATCCTGGAATACTTGGCAGATATGCTACATAAAGGACTCTCATACTCTTCCATAAAAATTCATGCTTCAGCTATCTCAGCTAGATACAACACTGACCCACCTGTGTTTTCACATCCTTTGTTAAGGCAATTTCTTAGAGGAATCAAGAATATAAAGCCCCCAAGAAAGGCACCAGTACCAGCTTGGGACCTCAATTTTGTCCTAGAAAAATTGACTTTACCTCCCTTCGAGCCAGCAGCTTCTGTGGATTTACAATTTCTTTCCTGGAAGACAGCTTTCCTGTTGGCCATTACCTCAGCAAGAAGGGTTTCGGAATTACAGGCCTTAATGGCAATACCACCGTTCATAACTTTTCACAGAGACAGGGTCTCCTTACGAACCAACCCTACCTTTCTGCCAAAAGCAGTATCTAGGGTTTCTTTAAATCAAGCAATTCACCTGCCAACTTTCTTTCCCAACCCTGAGAACAAAGGGGAAAGACTGTTACATACCTTGGACATACACAGACAACTTTGCTACTACCTAGACAGAACCAAGACCAGTAGGAAGTCTGATCAGCTTTTTGTAGCTTACGCCCCTGCAGTACAAGGAAAAGCAATTTCTAAACAGACAATTTCAAAATGGATTGGACATTGCATCAGATTCTGTTATTCCTTCCATGGAAAGAGTGTGCCAGCCAATGTCAGACCACACTCCACCAGAGCTACAGCCACCTCTACAGCTTTTTTAAGAGGAGTGCCTACAAAAGACATTCTAGAAGCTGCTACATGGAGCTCCGTGCATACAGTTTCCAAACACTGCAACCTCCCTTTATATTCCAGATCCAGAGCAGGCTTTGCTTCGGCAGTCCTGCAGGGATTGATAGCTACACGATCCCTTTTTTAGAGCATTCCACCTCCCCCAACTAAGCTATGGTATTCAACCCATATGTTATGACTGCAGTTGCATTCTTGAAGGACATAGTACAGTTTTGTACCTACCATAAATGTAGATGTCCGATAGATATGCAACTGCAGTCGGGTTTTCCCTCCCTCCTTCCCCTCCTATGCCTTGGGTCCACTCCTCTCTCTGTTATCCTTAGCTGGGGATATCTGTTATGGTGTATCTGTTTATTGCTTATTTGTTGTCTGGAAACCTATTTTTGTCTTCCAATTTGATTACAGCCTTCCTTGGAGGGCACCTGGCATCTGGGGCAAGAAACACTGAAGAAGATGGCGTCGGCTGATGCTTATGTACTCCAGCCGCTCTGACGTTGGAGAGAAATGTGACATCAGCCGACGTCGGACCCAGACTTTGGAATCCGGCCGACCGAGGGCTGCCTGAGGCAGGACAACCCATATGTTATGACTGCAGTTGCATATCTATCGGACATCTACATTTATGGTAGGTACAAAACTGTACTTTCCTTTTCTTGTTCTGTGAGATGGCCCTTTATTCTGCTTTTTCAGTAATTCTTATAACTTTTTTTTCCATCTCTGTTTTCCTCATACTTCTACTCTGATTTTAAACCTCATTTCATTTTATTCAACTTACTAGCTATCCCATCTAAATAAATGTCTATCTTCTGTAATACTACTTGAATAATTTTGCCTGACCATTCTCGTTTTAACAGGGAATTAAGAAAGTACCAGTGTCTCATTTTTACTTTATTACCATACATCTATATGTTAGCTGTTATCAGTGATTTTTAAAATAGTTTTAATTAAGTGTACATGCTTATGTGAAATGTAGTTTCTATCCATTCTGGCCCCATTATTGTAGTTTGGGGAATAATATTTAAATTCTGCCCAGTTCCTACTACTGCTACATGTGCCATACCAGATATTCTCATATACTTTTTTTCAGAAATCTATCCTATTTTTTTCCTTTTAAGATTCTCACTATATCCTTACTGTTGCAAAACACGTTCCAGTATCCACCCATAAATAATATTCTCTGCTGAAAGATGACATTTATCTCCCAAAATGTTGTAAGCTACATAGTAACAGTTTTTGGTGGAATATAAATAATATACCAGCATAGTCCACATCCGTTACTGGTAATACCCTACTACTACAAATATGTCATAATTTTTTTTCCTATCACTACTGGAACGATGGTAGCTGTTAGTATTATTTTATTATGGGATCATATGAAGTTACTAGGCTATTGTCCCTGAGGCCCTTACAAGCCTAGCCAAGAATTTAGCCCGTGTTTCAATGGGTCAGCACCCAATGGTCCCTGCCCAGCAGGGACACAGGTGGAATCCCAGGTGTGTATTTTCTGTTCCCCATCCAGTTCATTTGTCCCTGTTATTTTGCTGAACTTCTATCCTGAAATCCTTTTTGTTAAATCCACATCCACATTTCTATTTTAATGTGTCTCCTGTAGCATTGCTGTTTGCATTTTTTATAAAATTCAATGCTCTCTGTTTTTTGTTTATACCTGTAAGACTGTTTACATTCCATGGTAATATGGATAGAGTAGACTTTATGATAGGAAGCTATTACTTCTACCTGTTATGCATGATAGCTGTTTTGAATGTGTATGTCCAACTTTTGGCTTAAATACACACACTCTGTTTAGCAGGCTTACCTCACATACAGTTGCTTCTCATCTTCATTTGAACCTCTGTCACGCTTTTTCAAGTCTTTTTACTTCAGCGAAAACGCTAAAACAGAAACAGCAAAAAAAAAAAAATGAAATACTTTTTTGGAACTTCCACACCCTTTTAACTTAGAGCAAACACACAAAACTATGTACATTTTCAACAAATGAAATTTCCCCTCCAGATCAGCACAGCTGCTTCAAATCCATGGCTGCACTTACAGGCATTACCTAAGATTAAGGTTACCCATGACAAAAGCACGCTTTCAATTAACATTAACTTTTATCCCTAAGAAAAAGTTCACTGCTGCCATTTAAAAAATAAACTAAATTGTGCACTGTTGCATTAAATGCATTTAAATATTAAAGCTCCTGGGAAGGTAACTGCTTGTATAACTCTTGCCACTGTACCTTAAAATATTAATTCCATTGTACCTCTTATAGTTCTCTCAACAAATAGTGCTCAAGAGTACAGAAGATTAATTTCTTGAACCTGAAGACAGTTATGTCCAAGTAGAAGCAGTCAGCAGTGAAATAAACCGTGAAATAAACTGCTAGTAACTTTGCAAATGCATGAAAAAATCTTAATAAATTTCACTCAGAAGACATACTGTTCATCATTTTGTCTTATTTTTAAGCCTAGCTGCTTAAAAAAACTTGTCTGTAGCTTATACTAGAAATATTAATCTAGGTATCCACCTTTGAAAAATGGGGAAATTATTTTCTTAATTCTTAATATAATATGATCAATATACTTTTATACCCCATCCCATCCGAACAATCCAAGATCAAAACATAATATTAACTTTAACTTGCTTCTGCCCAGCCTTTTTTTATATAGCCTTGTAGGTCTTCCATCTAAAAAAAAGTACTTGCTTGCATTTTAATCACATTTAAAATACTTCTGGCTGCACATTATACAAAATTACTTTGCAGTACAATATGCAATTTACTGCATGAATTAGTATAGAGATATTAATAAGAACAAAAGCTATTTAACTTATAGTTACTTTTTATTTCCTTCTAAGCATTATTGACATAAAACGAGGTATATGCTTTACAGTTCACCCACCAGTTTAGCACAGTCAACAAAATTCTAGTCACCCACTTTTTCTTGGAAAGCCACATTTTGCACATCTATTCCTATATTCAGTGAGATTCTTGCAAAGTTACATTTCAAATATCTATTCCTGTATCCAGTGGAATAGATGCTTTATAGCCGGTGTCATTTATTCACTAATTTCAGTGTTGCTAGTTTCTTCTTGATCGTCTTCCATCTCCACTCTCTGGTTTAAGCCCAAGGTATTCTTGATTGTGCCACTCAGTTCCAGTGATTTTTGTGTCTCTCTCAAGCATTTTCCTTTGGAAAAATGAAAAAGGTTTTACTGGCAAAGTCTCTGTGTGGGCTTTGTTACTGTTAAGCAAATGAGAAGCAGAGTCCCCTTCAGCACGCTGGTTTACTGTTTGCTGGATAAACTTTTTTAATTTCCTCCTTAGCCTGTCCTACATAAAAAGTTGTCTTTGATCCTCCAGAAAAAGTATTTTGAAGATAGCTTGCTACAACTGCTTGATTCTCACACCTGCCTCTCAACATTACCTGATTGTTAAGTAAACTTGCATCTTTACTGTATACAGTGAGCAATCATTTTCCACAAACACTCTGCTGTCCACATTTTTTAATACTTTTCTCTTCTGACACAGTTTTGTCTGAAACATTTTTTTTCTGCTAGTCAGATTTGGAGCATAAGCATAATGTACCCTTTCAGTTAAGAAATCTTGCTGTGCATCACCAGTCCAGTTGCTTATTTGTACTTTCATAAAATGAATGCAGTTTGTTCCTTCCTGTTTATATTTTACAGCAGAAAATCTCAGATTTTTCTTTGCATGTTCTGTCTTCTAACTCTACAATTTTTGAAGCATTTTTCCTTCAGAAGCTTCATGTTCAGACAGCCTTTCCTTCATTTCATCCTCTGATTTTTGCAGTTTTATCAGCTCATTTGAATAGCTATCTAAATCTCTATTTTTCCAGCCTAGCACTTGAACTACAGAGATGTGAGGTGCAGGACAAGTATTGGGGATGTTGAAAGGGCCTTTGGGAGGAAAGGGGGGGTGAAGTTTGTGCTGAACCGATCTGCTAGCAGGTTGGCTAAGTCAACAGGATCGGTTTAGGTGATACTGTTAAGTACTAATTCGGAACAAATCTGGGCTTTACTATGGAGCTTCCTGATGTAATTGAAGAAGGCTTTGTGGTTTCCCTTTGTTTCGAGGCTAGTTTTGATTTATAATTGGTTTTGGAGGCTTTCACTAGTGATCTAATTTGCTTGTTGAGACTAAGGAGGGAATTTTTCCTATTTGGTAAATCTTAATCTGATTAGCTATGTCTATTTCTAATTCTATGCTTCCTTTCATTCCTACTGTTTTTGTTGATGTATTTTTAATTTATATTCATATTTTAGCCCCCCCCCCAAAAAAAAAATAAGGACACTGTGAATGTCTTTTTTTACTGCACATAGTAGATTGAGAGTGAGTCTGTTGTTTTTCATTTTTTTTTTTTTTTTTTTGAAAAGGAACAATCTATGTAAGCAAGCATTTATTTCTTTTGCTGGCTGGATTTCTCATGCATATTTAAAACTTTTGCATAGGCTTGTCCCATGTAAATGACATCGGCTGACTTATCCCCACATTTGTGATGTTCTCTTTAAGTGTTTATTTCCTCACTTCTCTTTAACTCTCATTCCTCCCCAGCTTCACTGTATGCTACTGCTGTCAGGCTCTGATGTAGAAACTTTTCCTTGCAGGAGGAAACCTACCTATATCCTTTTTCAAATTTTGATGTGCTTTCTGGTTTTACTGATATCATTCCTACTTTCCTGTTTTCCAGATACTAGGATTCTGGATCCTTTCCACATTTGTTTATTTATTTCCAGTTTGATGACCGTGGAGGTCCACTGGGCTCAGGGAGCTCATTTTCAGTGGTGGCCCGGGGAGAAATGCTCCACAATTACAAGGTTTAGTTACAGATAACAGAAAACCTCCACAATTACAAAGTTTAGTTACAGATACAACCGTAGTGTAGAAAATACAATTTACAATTTCATATCATATTAGAGAGCAGGCATAGGTTCTTTTGTTACATAGTACAATTAAGATATTTACAATATGTACATTTTTAAGGATAGATACTACTCAGAGTTAGCCAGGAGTTTAGAGGAGGAGTGATATATTAGGCTAGGTGGGGAGCATGCAGTTGCATTTCTTGTTAGAGGAAAGGAAGGCATGTAGCTGAGTTTTAAAACTTTCAAAGTTTTTCCAAGTCCTAAGAGAGGGAGGAAGGAAGAGAATTCCATTTTTAGCTAAGGAAACGGAAAGCAGCAGTTGACCAGATTGGGTTTTCAGACAGTGATTAGGTTTTGGTGAGTAGATCTAAGAGTTGTTTGAGGGGAGTAAGGTAGACGGATGTTGGAGAAAGCAGGGCACTTAGTTGGTTGAAAAATTAGTTTGTGCGCTGCAGTTATTTGAAGATAGTCAAGATGGTTAGAGGGTTCAAGCCAATTTAACAAATGAAGGGCAATACAATGATGGGAGGAGAATTTGGCACATTAGTGAGGGGAGTAGATAGGTAGTGGCAAGGGTTTGTCTGGTGGAAGGAGAGAGAAAGTGGATGTTCCTGTATAGCATACCTAGTTTTATGTGGGTTTTCTTGATGTTTTGCTGGATGTGAATGTCGAATTTTAGGTGTTCGTCAATGGTAACCCCAAGTAGTTTGGCAGAGGGAACAACCTCAATAGTAGAGTTGTTTTGGCTAATAATTTGGAATGAGCTTTTATCAAGAGGGGTAGATTTTGAGTGAGAGAACAATAGAATTTTGGATTTATTGGCATTTAATGATAGATGGTTTTGAAGCATCCAATTTTCTGTGGTAGAGAAAGCAGTTTGGGTCATAGTTTGAAGCTCAGGGAGGTTAGAGGCGCAGCAAATTAAGGTAGAATCATCTGCATATTGCACATGCTGCTTCGTATCAAACCTATATAAGTGTAGTGGCCCCTCTTTACTACTAATGAAACCTCTTATTGTTTCAGAGGTGTAGACTGTAAAACGTGTTTTACTCCTGTTGCTGTTTCAGAAGGGAGGGACAGAAAGAGGTGAGTGAATGGAAACCACTTGTCAGATAGCACCTTGTTGCTTCTTTGACCACCTTTTCACAGGAATGAATTGCTTTGAAACTATTCAGTGAGGTGATCTAGACATTTCATTCTTGGATGTTGGCTGTGGATGCCTTCTGTATACTCACTACACAGGTTCCTTGGTTTGTGTGTCCCAGAAATGCAAGTCTATACTGTAGGAGACTGAACTTGGACTAGCATAATCCTGAATGCTCCTTCAAACTGTGTTGACATATCGGATTGTCTTTACAATGTCTCAGTTACCAGTAGATTGCCTGATCTTCTCTTTGGTTTTAGTTGCTGCTTAAAAAGATAGTGAAGTAAATTAATCTCAGCACAGATCCTTATAGCTTTTGCTGATCAGATCTTTGGTCCCAATACCTACTGTTTACTTCCAGTCTCTGTCTTCTCTTCTTTAGCCGGTTAGTTGTATACTGCGTATAGTCTGAAAATGTATATTGTAACTTGTGATACTTTTTTCTTAATTATTTTGTTACTCTGTTTCTTACCAAGCTGAGTCTGAAGTCAGTTAACAATATTGAATAAATAAATAAGTAAATAAAAAATACCCATTTACCAGTTGTTAACCTGACAATCTTGTGCTTCACATGTCTTTTTCCATGGCCGAGTGTTATAGGCCCTTTTAAAGGCTCTGCCTTTTCAGGAATGCTGTAAAAATCATGTGATACAACTCAAGCTGCCAGTCATTCTGTAGATTTTTGTCTCCTTTGCAGAGCTCCATCTCCAGTAGGTATGCTTGAACTTTTGTAGTCCTGGTATAACAGTCATTAGCATACCACTGATATTGCTCTCTTCTTCTTGCTGTTTTTGTACAGAAGATCTGAGTCAGCCTTCTCTATTTCACCAGTGCTGTCTCTTGATGAGAGCATGCAGACAGAAACATTTTGACAATGGTCTATCTTCTTTTTTGTTCAGGCATGTAAGTTCTGCCACTATTTTTATGCATATAGTAAGTTCAAGTCTGTTTTCCATATGCATGCAAATTATATAATGTGATCTTGTCCTATCTCGCCTTCATTCTTACTGGTGGATTCGAAACCGATCCTTGGTTCCAACTCGTCCGCTTTCAAAACTCGAGGTCTCCAAACTAGCTTGTGGCTTACTCCCTATCCCATGATGCTCAGTGGCATTCCCCAGATCTCGTTTGCCGCTGAACAGATCGAGCATTCCTCAAGTGGCTCTGGCTGCTTTTGATTTTTTCTTCACTTTTCTCAACCGTTTAGCTTCTATTTTTCCAAAATTGTGTGCGAGTACTTAATTTTTGCTGTTGTTAGGCTTAGTGTTAGTTATAGTTTAGCATCATAAGTGTGTGTTATTTGAAAGAGTTTAGCTCGTTTTAATTAGAGAGCTACTCGGCCCATTTTTAGTTAGAAGGCCAGTGTTTCTACAGCTTTCAGTGTGTTGTGTGGAGCAGCTTTCCAGTTAAATTCTTTCATTGTAATTTTGCTGTGTGTTTTTTTGCTGTTGTTGTGCTGTTTGATATATATATATATATATATATATATATATATATATATATATATATATATATATGTGTGTATATATATATATATATATATATATATATATATATATATATACATATATATATATATATATATATATATACACACACACACACACACACACACACACACACACACACACACACACACACCGTATTTCCCTAAAATTAAGTCCGGGTCTTATACTTTTTCCCCCACCGAAATATGCATTAGGGCTTATTATCAGGGGATGCCTTATTTACCCCCCCCCATACAACAATTTACATTTATTCATGTGCAAAAATTGACATTTATTCATGTACACAAATTGACATTTGTTTGGTACTTTTCTGTTATTGGACAACAGTTCTAATTAATGTGTTAGCAGTTGTGTGAGAATTCTACATAAACAGTGCAACAAGCATTTCAACTTCAGAATATCTACACCTTGGCTTTCACAGTGCAATATTTCATGCTTAACAGAAAGTGCAGGAAAATCTCAAGACGTGTATTGGAGGAGGGGAATAAAACTGAAAGCAGAAGCAATCCATTCTGTTGCCCCGATAATGGAAAAGTTATTCAAATACAGTCATGTCATCTTCTTCTGGAACTTTCTCATAAGTCTCCAACCCCTGAATTCTGGCCTGAATTTCGTGCAACTCCATTTCCTGTAGAACCATTGGCCCCAATCTGTCATGCCTAGCAATAGAGCTGTCCTTAAATGAGCACTGCTTGTCCAAGTAACCTGCTCGTAGTGCATTGTCCACACAGCTGTCAGTGATTTTATCCCATGAATTTTTCACCCAAGTTACGATCTCTTGCAGGCTAGGCTTCACAAAGTTTCCATGCTGATTTCTCTCTATTCTATTTTCAATGTAATCATTGAGTTCTGTGCGCAAATGGTCACTTGAATGGCTTTTTTATTGCCATATCAAGAGTCTGGAGATAGGCAGCCATTCCTGCGGGAATCATTATTTGATCTAGTCTACTCCGTGCAAGGAATTTCTTCATGTCTTTAGCGAGGTGAGTGCTGGTTGAATCCCAGACTAGCAGACCTCTTTCGCCACCTTGCAAAACAAGTGGCAGTATTACATTGACCTACTTCTGTATAACTGCTTGTGTGCATCAGGCTTTTTCGGTTTCAAGAATGTAAATGCCTGAAACACGTTCAGTCTTATATTTCTTGCCCTTACTAATGATTAGAGGTGGGGTTTTCTTTCCATCTAAACGAATTGCCAAAATACAGGTAACACATGCAGTCTTTTAACCAGTGGTGGGAGTGTCGATTGACAAGGCACCCCTCTGATCAATTGTTGTTTGAGATCCTTGGCCCATAAACACTGCAGTTTCATCCATAGCAATCATATTGGAGAGTTGGTATTTAGAAAAGTCGATGCCATCAACAAAGGACTTGAACACAAGTGCACATTTAATAACTTCATTATCTTCCAGCTTGAACAGTGTTGTTGATCTTGGAGACAGTTCATATTGCTAAAGGAAGCTATCCAGCCAATGTTGTGATGCTTTGAATTCTTCTGGGGATATTTCTAACTGTGGTGCCATTGCAAGAGCAAATGCTTGAATATCAGCCCTGCGCACATCCAAAGCCTTTGCTCTCCTGTTAGCAATCCATTCACAGATGATGTCTTCCAGCTCAGGAAGTAATGGTTGCCGTCCTGATCCACACTTGTACTTCTTAGCATTTCCCTCGTCGGCCTGTTGACTGAGGTTGTCATACGCTGCATGCCATTTTTGGACCATTCGGAGATCTAACTTCTTCTCTTTGCAGAAAGCTGTCAGATTCTTTCCCCGGGAGTCCTTCATGATTCTTTTCTTGTACTCAACAGAATAGCTCGTTCTTTTTGCACTCATCTTGTCTGGGGAGGGGGGGTTAATTGAAGAGTTACTAGACCGGAGTGGCAACACAAAATGGCGACGGTTAAGAAGACACAACCACAGACGTTCGTTATCAAGTGCGTGCGCTTTACGCACGTTGTCTGTACTTTGACCAATCAAAGTACACCTGCCAGTGTTTATGGGCCAAGGATCTCAACAGTGAAGTGTAAGTTATGATTAGGGTTACAGTAAGAAATGTGGAGGACTCCCAGGGAAAGAATCTTATGACTTTCTGCAAAGGGAAGAAGTTGGGTATCTGAATGGTCCAGAAATGGTGAGCAGAGTACGATAACCTCAGTCAACGGGTGTCAGTAATATTATTTTATAATTCAACACGTCCATCGTGTGTTGTTGACGATCTTAACTGGGACTTATTTTTGGGGTAGGGCTTATATCATGACCTTCCTGGAAAAACATGTAGGACGTATTCTTTAGAAAAACAACCACTTGACGGCGGTGTCCAGTAACACAAGATACCAGGTGTCCTCAGTAAAAATGCTCTAATGCAAAGCCAAAATCCACAACAGCAACAAATACTATAGTTCCTTGGTTCCACTTGTTTACCCACTGTGATTTTGCCGTTTGCATGTAGGACTTATTCTATGGTTAGGTCTTATTCATGAAGAAATACGGTATGTAAACCTGGAAAAGAGCTCTCCCGCCTAGGTAGAAGTGGAAGCCATGAGGGGGTCCCTCCCGATGGACGTCCTTAAGACGGCATCCCTGAAATATCGCAAAGTCCCCGGAGGTGCTCTGGACTGGAGAGCAGGTGCACACGGAAATCCTGATGAAGGTCTAACTGAGGCCTCTCGGCCCAGCAGAGTTTCACGAGGCTGGGAAGGATTGGTGGGAAGCTTCCCTGAGAGACTCCGAGGTCACAGTTGACACATTACGATTTGGCAGCCTCCAGGAGTTATGTAACCCGGGAAAAGAGCTCTCCCGCCTTTGTAGACATGGAAGCCATGAGGGGGTCCCTCCTGATGGAAGTCCTTAAGGGAGAGAGAGGCGGAAAATGGAGGGTCCGAGGGCACGGAGACACAGCACGATTTGGCAGCCTTCATGGGATATGTGGGAGACAGAGACCATGGAGCTCTGGACTGGAAAGGAGGGGTACGTGAAAGTCCCGATGAGAGTGGGTCTGCCCCTCGGTGGCTGAGAGGAGTTCCATGAGGCCAGCCGGGATCGGACTGAAGCTCCCCCAAAGAGGCTTCGAGGGCACACATGACACGGCATGGTTTGGCAGCCTGCAGAGGACATGGAGGCAGCAGGTCCCCTGAAGTGATTCGGGGCAGCAGCCGGGAGAGTCGGACGACACCGAGGGCATGCCAAAGTCTGCCCTTGGAAGCCAGGTCTGCGATCCCATCCTCCCAGCTCCCAGGGGTGTGGAGATATTGCCCCTGTGGTGCCTCACACCCTGGTCTAGCTGGGGGAGTTGTCTGACAGGGCGACCTTGCTGAGGACTGCCCCCGGAAGCCAAGTCTGCGATCCCTTCCTCCCAGGCCCCAGGGATGCGGAGATATGGCCGTTGTGGCATCTCACACCGGGTTCAGCTGGGGGAGTCGGCCGACATTGCGGGCGTGCCGAACGCTGCCCCCGGAAGCCAGGTCTATAATCCCATCCTCCCAGGCCCCAGGGGTGTGGAAATACGGCCGCCGTGGTGTCTCGCTCCCAGGTTTTGCCAAGGGAGTTGGCCGGCAGCACAGGCATGCCAAGGGCCACCCCCAGAAGCTAGGTCTGCGATTTTGTCCTCCAAGCCCCCAGGGGTGTAGAGATATGGCCACCGTGGCATCTCACAGCCGGGACCATCCACAGGAGCCAGGTCAGCCTCCAATCCTTCACTCGGCACTGCAGAGATGCTGCCCTGCGAGCGGCACCACTCAGGAGAAGGGGGCACATGCCAGAAGGCTCAAAGTGAAGCATGTTTGTCGGCGCCTGGCGCTACCCAGGAAATTGACAGAGGAGCGAGACCAAATGGGCTGAGATGCCGAGACCCGGGGCCATATCCTGTGCGAGTTTAAAATCCTTATGTGGAGGGTAAAGGGGAGAACCAGCATCATGGAGGTCTGGATAAGGGTCTGGCTGAGGCCTTGCGGCCCAGTAGAGTCCACAAGGCTGAGAAGGATCGGAGGGAAGCTCCCCTGAGAAGCTCTGAGGACAGGGTTGACACATTACAATTTGGCGGCCTCCAGGAGTTATGTAATCCAGGAAAAGAGCTCTCCCGCCTGTGTAGAAGTGTAAGCCATGAGGAGGTCCCTCCTAATGGAAATCGTTAAGTGAGAGAGAGGCTGAAAGCGGCTGGGCTGGGAGAGCTGCCACCTGGGTGATGGTGTTCGGACTGCGGCCCCCTCCGGGATGGAAGTCCGGAAGGGGGTGGGAGGCGGAAAGTGGCCAGGCAGATAGCACTCCCGCCTGGGTGGGAGGGTTCATATTGTGCCCCTCCCAGTGGGATGGAAGTCCTCAAGGGAGCATCTGGTGGAAGGCTGCCAGGGTGAGCGGGGTCAGGCGGAGCCCCCCACGATGGAAGTCCTCAAGGGAAGGGCTGGCATAGGGCTGCAAGGTCTGAAGTGCTCCTGCCCGGGTGAGTGGGGTCAGGAGGAGCCCCCCACAATGGAAGTCCTCAAGGGAGCATCTGGCAGATGACTGCGGGCCCGAAAAGCTCCTGCCAGGCATGGGGAAGGCATCCAGTGTCACCCAGTACCCGATGGCGTCCCCGAAATGTTGCGAAGTCCCCAGCATGGCTCTTGACTGGAAAGGAGGGAGACTCTGATGTCCCGATGAGAGCGGCCCTACCCCTCGGCGACCGAGGGGAATTCTGCGAGGGCGGCCGGGATCTGAGGGAGGTCCCCCTGAGAGGCTCCAAGGGCACACGGACAGGGCATGGTTTGGCAGCCTGCAGGGGATATGTGGGAGACGGGGAACGTGGTGCTCTGGACCAGAAAGGAGGGGGACATGGAAGTCCCGATGAGAGTAGGCCTGCCCCTCGGTGGTCGAGGGGAGTTCCGTGGGGCCGGACGGGATCGGTGGGAGGTCCCCCTGAGAGTTTCAGATGGCACTGTGACCATACCTCCTAATCGTACTGAATTACTCAGTTTTTGCCAAGTTTTGGGGTCCAACTAATGGGGTGCCACGATTCCCGAGTGTCACCCCTTCATTTCTGACTTTTTCCCCCCGTTTCTTTTATTTTTAATTTTTTCCCAGTTTTGATCTGACGTCAGCACCGTCAGGGCTACCAGCCTGTCAGAATTGAGCTCAAGGGCTCAGTACACACATTTCGGGCATCGCCCTATTTCCGGACTTAGAATGGATGTACATGTGAGCGGGTAGACAGTTTTCAAATATGGATCTATCCAAGTCCAGGGTGAATTCTCTTATCTGAGACGCCGAGCGGGAACTGGGAAGTCCATAGAGAACACCGAATGAGTAGGAAAAATGCTTTTTCTTATTTATTCTGCGAGCAAACATATTCAATTCTGCTGCGTGACTGTGTGTGTGTGTGCGTTTGTGTGTGTTTATATGGGTCTACCTGATAACACTGAAAGTCCACAATGCTGACAACGAGAACACCGACACCGGAAGATCGACAAGGGAGAAGACCGAAAGTTGAGAATCCCGATGCTGAGAACACCGACATGTTAAGGTAAGTGTGCGATAGGGATGGACATGAGTGTGTGGGTAAGATAAGTGTGTGATAATGACGGACGTTAGGGTAGGGTGCGGGTCAGGTAAGTGTGCGATAGTGACGGACTGTAGGTTTAGGGGCGGGTTAAGTGAGTTAGGGTTAGGGTGCGGGTAAGGTAAGTGTGCGATAGTGACGGACTTGAGGGTTAGGGGCGGATTAAGTGAGTTAGGGTGAGGGTGCGGGTAAGGTAAGTGTGCAATAGTGATGGATCTTAGGGTTAGGGTTTGGGTTAAGGTTAGCGCATAGATAGTTGTGTATGTAAGGTTTAGTGTAGGTTTGTAAGGGTTTTGGTGTGCTTGTGTGGTGTGTGTGTTTTTTGGGGAAGGTATTTGTTTTGTTGATTGTTGGGATTGTGGTTTGTTGGGCATGTGAAGTTTCGTGTTTTTGAACTTTCGGTTTTGTCGTGTCGGTTATTTCATTGTCTGTGTTTTGGCGTGTCAGTGTTATCAGGTAGACCCATTTATTTGTATATTTTTTTGCCTGTTAATCCTACTAGATATGAACAATGCTTTTCAAGGGAGACTTTGAGTTACTGTCCAGTTAAGTGACTTGCTCAGTATCACTCAACAGGCAACTTGAGACAAATAGAATCAAACCTAGGACTACAAGGTGCAGCTGATTAGCAGTGTGTAGTATTAGCTTCTGCTGTAAATTGCTAGACTGATCTGAAAATTCTATTAAAGTACTGTCTGAAGGAATTGACCATCTCTGTGAGGAATGATTTGTTAACAGCTTAATTAGGACAAACAGTATTAACAAGCAATTAATACAGGATGAAATAGTTTTCTGTGGTCTTCGCTCACCGGGCAGAAGAGTTGTGAAAGTTATTATATTTTACAGACTGAGTCATAGATCATTGTGTGACAGTCTAACTAAATAAGTTATAATTTAGAATGGGTACTTTTTAAGTAAAATAATTCAGTTTGCATTTTCTGCATGAACAGAGTTAGCTTCTCTGCCCTGCATTGTAATTAGTGTTAGTTCAGCACTGCAGCGATTCTTCTAGTCATTATAGTTTTGGTTACGGAGGACACTTTGTCTGATGGCTAATCGTTCCATCACGTATTTGTAATTGAAAGTTTACTGGAGCAAAGACTGTTCATAAATGATTTCTCATTTGATACTGAAACCATTAAGTACACTATACTGAATCATTTAACAGGGTCATGACCCAAAACTCACGTTTTATTTTTCCAGTAAGTTGACAGTTCACAGCAATGCATCTAAATTAAAAAGAATTTCAAAGGAAATAAAAACAGGTCACTGGATTGCAAAATAGCACTTTGTTCCAAATAACTTTACTTGAGATTACAATTCTTGTTGTGATATGGGATAAATTAATCACTTAAAATGAAGAAACAATCCCAGGGATACTTATAGTCCCTTTAATTAATACTGTTTTAACCAGAAACATAACACCAGTGCATAGATCTAATTATTTTTTATATTTGAAATAGAGCAATCATGCAGTTTCACTTTGTGGGGCTTATTCATTATATTTTGTTATTTATTTATTTTGTTAATTAAAGATAATTAGATGCTTAAGATCTAAGCATTTTACATTATAAAAAACAAAATAACACACCATTTGGGTACAATAACAGTACTCAATCACTAACAGTACATAACTATATAGCAATACGGCAAAGATTCAACTATTTAAATTTATTGGAAAAAAAACTTTACAAAGGTCTAGGTGTGTGTGTGTGTGTGTGTGTGTGTGTGTGTGTGTGTGTGTGTGTGTGTGTGTGTGTGTGTGTGAGCAGATTGCTTTGAATTGAATGTTGTGGGTGTGTGTGATTGGACTCTTTTGAATTGAATGCTGTGTGTGTGTGTGTGTGTGTGTGTGTGTGTGTGTGTGTGTGTGTGTGTGTGTGTGTGTGAGCGGACTGCTTTGAATTGAATGCTGTGTGTGTGAGCGGACTGCTTTGAATTGAATGCTGTGTGTGTGTGTGTGTGTGTGTGTGTGTGTGTGTGTGTGTGTGTGTGTGTGTGTGTGTGTGTATATTTGCGCGCGGACTGCTTTGATTTGAATGCTATGTGTGTGTGTGCAGACTGCTTTGAATTGAATGCTGTGTGTGTGTGTGTGTGTGTGTGTGAGAAAATGCCCCAGGTGAATACACCTGGTAGCTACAGGTACTCACGCTCAAACCCTGTACCTTGGGTACAGGCCCTAGCCACCACCACTTGTGAATTTATGCCTCGTATTTTTGTTCTGTTCCTCATAAAATCTGTGGTTTTCAGGACTTTTGTGGCAATTCAGTGAAGGATTGAATTCACTAATGATAAGCATTTTAATTTCAGACTTCATATTCTTCAGAAAATAATGATAACACAAAGCCTTTTATTCTTCCAATTTTCTAAGTTTATAAGATCAGTGTTTGAGATTTGTCCCTGTTTTGGGGCTGTATTCCCCCATTATTGGCTTTGTCCAGGTTTTTTGTGCTAAGACGTTGAGAGCTATGGTGAGAAGTGAGAAGTGAATTCTGTATTCCCCCATTATTGGCTTTGTCCAGGTTTTTTTGTGCTAAGAGGTAGAGAGCTAAGGTGGGAAGTGAGAGCTGAATTCACTAACTGATAGCCATTTAAGTGTCAGCCTTTCTATCTTTCAGGAAACTGCTGATTTGGCATAGTGGTATGTTGCTCTGACTGTAGTGCACAGGGTCCTGCGTTCAAGACTTGGCAGTGAAATGCATGGTGGTAACGTAACAGTTTATTCTAGCAAATTTCAAAAAAAAATGAAATTGAAAATAAGTGCAAGAAGCTGTGCAAGATGCCTATGGCTTACACTACTGTAATTCTATATATATATGTGTGTGTGTGTGTGTGTGTGTGTATGTTAAAAACAGCACTAAAAAACGAAGATAAATTTCACTAAATACAAACAAACTTTGTAACAAAAAAACATTCAAAATGAATTGAAGAGAAAACACCGGAAACTCTGGTATTATTTAGCACTTTCTTCTTCTTTATTATCAAGACTTCTTCAGAAAGACATGTTTCATTATTAAAAGCAATCATTTTAGCATTGTTTAAATACAATATTTCGAGCTGTTTATTTAAATTACCAATACAGTTCTTAACCAATGATACCATGAGCCCCGTTGGTCTTGCATGGTGCTGTGTGCATCTTAATTATCATTATAATAAAGAGGTGATTCAGTTACCAGTAGTCCTGCAAAGTGCTGAGTGCATCTTTATTATAAGATAATTTCATTCAGATATCCAGAGAGGAACCTGTAGTGCCGTGTGTAAACAGGGGTCATGTGCTTCCCGTGTACCTGAAACAGACATTCCTATTAGGTGTCGTGTGCATACCGGGCAACCATTTGCACTACGTATGCTTTGCGATACCTAACCTAACACCAGTGGTGTAAACAAAGTTGACCCATGAAGTCTATTGTTATTACCAAGAGATATTTGTCTCTAGCAGGATGACCCTAAAATTGAAAGTGATTCTTTTGGGTAACTCATGTCTCCAAAAGTAGGCAAGGATGGGTTCCTGTATGCGTGGACTACAGCGTATGGAAGACTGAAGATACTTGGGTTGGGGCAACATACCAGATGGGTCCCGAGGAGTGGAGGGTGGGAAAAGTATGGTGCACAGGAATCCGTCCTTGCCTATCTTTGGAGACATAAGTTACCCAAAAGAATCACTTTCAATTTTAGGGTCGTCCCGCTAGGGACGAATATCTCTTGGTAATAACAATAGACTTCACGGGTCGACTTTGTTTGCACCACTGGTGTTAGGTTAGGTATCGCAAAGCATACATGGTACACATGGTTACCCGGTATGCACACGACACCTAATAGGAATGTCTGTTTCAGGTACACGGGAAGCACATGACCCCTGTTTACACACGGCCCTACAGGTTCCTCTCTGGATATCTGAATTAAATTATTTTATAATGAAGATGCACTCAGCACCTTGCAGGACTACTGGTAACTGAATCACCTCTTTGTTATAATGATAATTAAGATGCACACAGCATCATGCAAGGCCATGGGCCTCATGGTATCATTGGTTAAGAACTGTGTTGGCAATTTAAATAAACAGCTCGAAATATTGTATTTAAACAATGCTAAAATGGTTGCTTTTAATAATGAAACATGTCTTTCTGAAGAAGTCTTGATAATAAAGAAGATAAAAGCGCTAAATAATACAAACGTTTCTGGTGTTTTCTCTTCAATTAATTTTGAATGCTTTTTTGTCACAAAGTTTGTTTGTATTTATATATATAATATATATATATATATATATATATATATATATATATATATATATATATATATATATATATATATCTGTGTGTGTAAGTAGACTTTTATGATGGAAATGTTCTGAATTAGGCAGTTTTGTCATTATTGGTTCACGCATTTTGTTTCATTGCCTACTGGAAAAATGTTCAAACAATAAATTTAAAATGCACTCTAAGTCTAACAAGTGTGCTGTATTATACAAGGAATATAATTTAATAAAGTCAGGAAGGTGTATCAAAGAACACATGTATGTTTCTTGTTTTGTGTGCAAGGGGCCTATGATTTGAAAACAGCCCAAAGGTAATCTTTATCCACCACTGTCCAGATGCATTTTCTTTGGATGTGGTGTGGGTATCAATGCTGTTTCAATGAATGTGAGTTTCAAGGGCAGAGAAGTTTTAATGCTAAGTCTTTTCATTGTGAGATAGTATTGCTTGGTTTGTTTGGCAGATGTCTATTAGTGTTTGTGCATTGTGCTATAAAATGTAAAAATAAAATCCAAGTAATCATTATAGAAGTAAAGCAGTATGCACACACTAGTGTTTATGGTAAATGGGGCGAAATAGCCAGGTAATGGAACATTTGAATGGGTGAAGGCTGCAGGGGGACTCTGGTGCCATATTTTGGTTGTCTGTTCTTCAGTTTGCATTTGAAAGTTGGTATCCCACAATTCCATTGGAGTGGGAGGGGTTACATAATTATGTATGCAAAGTTTATGTTAATCAGCATACAGATTTGTACCTATTTTTCACGGGCCTTGTCCAAATTTTTGATGTTTCCAGGTTGAGAGGTATGACAGGGACATGGCACGGTTTGGCAGCCTGCAGGGGATATGCAGGAGACGGGAACCGTGGTGCTCTAGACTGGAAAGGAGAGGGGACGTGGAAGTCCCGATGAGAGTGGGCCTGCTCCTCGGTGGCTGAGGGGAGTTCCATGGGGCCAGCCGGGATCGGAGGGAGGTTCCTTTGAGAGGGTCCAAGGGTACAGGGACACAGCACAGCACGGCTTGGCAGCCTCCAGGAGATATGTAACCTGGAAAAAGAGCCCTCCTGCCCAGGTAGAAGTGGAAGCCTGGAGGGGGTCCCTGCCCATGGAAGTCTGGAAGGGAGAGAGGGGCAGAAATCTGCTGGACTGGAAGAGCGCCCACCTGGGTGAGGGGGGTCTGGGCCACATCCCCCTCCGGGATGGAAGTCCAGAAGGGGGAGAGAAGGTGGAAAGCAGCTAGGGAGGGAGCTCTCCTGCTCGTGTGAGAGCATCCGGATTGTTCCCCCCTCCAGGTGGAAGTCCTTAAGGGAGCTGCTAGCAGAAGGCTGCGGGGCCAGGAGAGCTCCTGCCCAGGTGAGAGGGGACAGGTGGAGCCCCCGCGACAGAAGTCCTCAAGGGAGTGACCGGTGGGAATCTGCAGCACCTGGATAGCTCCTGCCGGGCAGGGGGAAGGCGTCCGACCTCGCCTGGTACCCGATGGTGTCCCTAAAATATCACAAAGTCCCCGGAACCCCTCTGGCCGGAAAAGCAGGGGGACTCGGAAGCCCCAGTGAGAACGTACCTGCCCCACAGTGGCTGAGGGGAGCTCTGCAGGACCATCAGGGATCAGATGGGAAGCCCCCCAAGAGGCCTCCGAGGGCACGGGGACAGGGCATGAGTTGGCAGCCTTCAGTAGATCTGGGGGAAGATGGGGACCATGGTGTTCTGGACCAGAAAGGAGGGGGGCATGGAAGTTCCGATGAGAGTGGGCCTGCCCTTCGGTGATCGAGGGGAGTTCCGCAGACCAGCCGTGATCAGAGGGAGGTCCCCCTGAGAGGCTCAGAGGACACGGGGCCATGTCATGGTTTGGCAGTCTCCAGGAGATATGTATTCCGGGAAAACAGCTCTCCTGCCCGGGTAGATGTGGAAGCCTGGAGGGAAAGTCCGTCCCAGTGGAAGTCCGGAAGGTGGCTGGGCAGGGAGCGCTCTTGCCTGGCTGAGAGGGTCTGGATCGTGCCCCCTCCAGTGGGACGGAAGTCATTAAGGGAGTGTCTGGCGGAATGCTGCTGGGCCAGGAGTGCTCCTGCCTGGGTGAGTGGGTTCAGGCAGAACCCTCCACGATGGAAGTCCTCAAGGGAACATCTGGTGAATGGCTGCCGGCCAGGCAGGGGGAAGGCGTCTGACCTCGCCCGGTACCCGACCACATCCCCAAAAATGTCACAAAGTCCATAGAATGGCTCTGGAACAGAAAGGAGGGGGGCTCGGAAGTCCCAATGAGCGTACCTGCCCCTCGCTGGCCGAGTGGAGTTCTGTGTGGACGGCCGGGATCTGAGGGAAGTCCCCTTTCAGGCTCAGAGGGCACGGGGACACGGCATGGTTTGGCAGCCTGCAGGGGACTTGGAAGTGGCGGGGTCCCCTAGGTGAGCCTTGGGCCGCGGCTGGGTAAAGAGGTCTGTCTGTTGGGTTGAAGAGGTGAGCTGCCTTGGTAGTCCCTGATGGAAGTCCTTAAGCGAGCTTTGTGCGGAGGTCTGTGGGGCCCAGAGAGCTCCTAGCCAGGCAGAAGCGTCTGACCCTACCCCATTCTCAAAGGCATTCTCAAAAAATCGCAAAGTCCCCGCTACCCCTCTGGATTGGAAAGGAGGTGGACTTGGAAGTCCGTATGAGAGCGGATCTGCCCCTGCACAGCTGAGGGGAGTTCTGCGGGGATGGTCACACCCTGCAAGTTTGTTCCCCAGATTGCCCGGCAGGCACGAGTGATCTGGCATAATTTGGCATCCTCCAGGAGTTAAGAGATGATGGGGCGTCTCGTCAGAGTGCGAGTCCGGGTCCCATCCCTGGGGGAGAATGTCCTGCCAGGTATCTGCACGGGGTTGAGCGTCCTCACAGGCCTCTTCCTCCCGGCTGGACGTATGTATGAGATCGGATCTGCCCCTCAGCAGCCGAGGGGAGTTCTGCGGGGGGTGGTCGGACCCTGCAGGTTCGCTCCCCGGATCGCCCGGCGGGCACACGTGATCTGCCATAATTCAGCAGCCTCCAGGACTTAAGGACGATGAGGCATCTCGTTAGAGTGCGAGTCCGGGTCCCAGCCCCGGGAGAGAACTTCCTGCCAGGTTGTCTGCATGGGGTTGAGGCACCCACACAGGCCTCTTCCTCCCAGCCAGAAGTCTGTATGAGGGCGGATCTACCCCTCACCGGCTGAGGGGAGTTCAGCGGGGCCGGTCGCACCCTGCAGGTTTGCTCCCTCGATCGTCCAGCAAGCACATCTGATCCGGCAAGATTTGACAGCCTCCAGGATTTAAGGGACGATGGGGCGTCCCGTCAGAGTCTGGGTCCCAGCTCCAGGTGATGTCCTGCCAGGTGTCTGTGCGGGATCATGGCTCCCTCCCTTCGGCCTCTTCCTCTCAGCCGGAAGTCTGTATGAGAGTGAATCTGGCCCTCAGCGGCTGCAGGAAATCCTCTGGGGCCAGTTGCACTCTGCAGGTGCGCCCCCCCCCCCGGAAGGGCTGGTGGGCATGCATGATCCGGTACAATTTGGCAGCCTTTGGGAGTTGAGGGACATCGGGGCGTCCCATCGGAATGTGCGAGTCCAAGTGCCCCAGTCCGGGTCCCAGCCCCGGGAGAGGGAAGATGGGGTGTCCCGTCAGTGCCTGGGTCCCAACCCCGGGTGACGT